>NW_028128279.1:0-66949 GCF_965231255.1 Vanellus vanellus
CCAGCTTTTGCTGCCACAGCAAAGGTGCCAGCGGGGAAAAGTGATGCTGGTCCTCACTGCCTCCTGGAACCCCTTCAAATGCCCCAGACAATTTGGCCCTATCTGCTTTCCTGAAAAGTCTATCCTCAAAAGCACCTTTTTTCACTTTCGGCGCTGTTTGGAGCAAAAAAGACAAACGTCCAGCTTTTGCTGCCACAGCAAAGGTGCCAGCGGGGAAAAGTGATGCTGCTTCTCACTGCCTCCTGGAACCCCTTCAAATGCCCCAGACAATTTGGCCCTCTCTGCTTTCCTGCGCACGCTATCCTCAAAAGCACCTTTTTTCACTTTCGGCGCTGTTTGGAGCAAAAAAGACAAACGTCCAGCTTTTGCTGCCACAGCAAAGGTGCCAGCGGGGAAAAGTGATGCTGGTCCTCACTGCCTCCTGGAACCCCTTCAAATGCCCCAGACAATTTGGCCCTCTCTGCTTTCCTGCGCACGCTATCCTCAAAAGCACCTTTTTTCACTTTCGGCGCCCTCCGGAGGAATGAAGACAAACGTCCAGCTTTTGCTGCCACAGCAAAGGTGCCAGCGGGGAAAAGTGATGCTGGTCCTCACTGCCTCCTGGAACCCCTTCAAATGCCCCAGACAATTTGGCCCTCTCTGCTTTCCTAAAAAGTCTATCCTCAAAAGCACCTTTTTTCACTTTCGGCGCTGTTTGGAGCAAAAAAGACAAACGTCCAGCTTTTGCTGCCACAGCAAAGGTGCCAGCGGGGAAAAGTGATGCTGCTTCTCACTGCCTCCTGGAACCCCTTCAAATGCCCCAGACAATTTGGCCCTCTCTGCTTTCCTGCGCACGCTATCCTCAAATGCACCTTTTTTCACTTTCCGCGCTGTTTGGAGCAAAAAAGACAAACGTCCAGCTTTTGCTGCCACAGCAAAGGTGCCAGCGGGGAAAAGTGATGCTGGTCCTCACTGCCTCCTGGAACCCCTTCAAATGCCCCAGACAATTTGGCCCTCTCTGCTTTCCTGCGCACTCTATCCTCAAAAGCACCTTTTTTCACTTTCGGCGCCCTCCGGAGGAAAAAAGACAAACGTCCAGCTTTTGCTGCCACAGCAAAGGTGCCAGCGGGGAAAAGTGATGCTGCTTCTCACTGCCTCCTGGAACCCCTTCAAATGCCCCACACAATTTGGCCCTCTCTGCTTTCCTGCGCACGCTATCCTCAAAAGCACCTTTTTTCACTTTCGGCGCTGTTTGGAGCAAAAAAGACAAACGTCCAGCTTTTGCTGCCACAGCAAAGGTGCCAGCGGGGAAAAGTGATGCTGCTTCTCACTGCCTCCTGAACCCCTTCAAATGCCCCACACAATTTGGCCCTCTCTGCTTTCCTGAAAAGTCTATCCTCAAAAGCACCTTTTTTCACTTTCGGCGCTGTTTGGAGCAAAAAAGACAAACGTCCAGCTTTTGCTGCCACAGCAAAGGTGCCAGCGGGGGAAAGTGATGCTGGTCCTCACTGCCTCCTGGAACCCCTTCAAATGCCCCAGACAATTTGTCCCTCTCTGCTTTCCTGCGCACTCTATCCTCAAAAGCACCTTTTTTCACTTTCGGCGCCCTCCGGAGGAAAAAAGACAAACGTCCAGCTTTTGCTGCCACAGCAAAGGTGCCAGCGGGGAAAAGTGATGCTGGTCCTCACTGCCTCCTGGAACCCCTTCAAATGCCCCAGACAATTTGGCCCTCTCTGCTTTCCTGCCCACGCTATCCTCAAAAGCACCTTTTTTCACTTTTGGCGCCCTCCGGAGGAATGAAGACAAACGTCCAGCTTTTGCTGCCACAGCAAAGGTGCCAGCGGGGAAAAGTGATGCTGGTCCTCACTGCCTCCTGGAACCCCTTCAAATGCCCCAGACAATTTGGCCCTCTCTGCTTTCCTGAAAAGTCTATCCTCAAAAGCACCTTTTTTCACTTTCGGCGCTGTTTGGAGCAAAAAAGACAAACGTCCAGCTTTTGCTGCCACAGCAAAGGTGCCAGCGGGGAAAAGTGATGCTGGTCCTCACTGCCTCCTGGAAGCCCTTCAAATGCCCCAGACAATTTGGCCCTCTCTGCTTTCCTGCGCACGCTATCCTCAAAAGCACCTTTTTTCACTTTCGGCGCTGTTTGGAGCAAAAAAGACAAACGTCCAGCTTTTGCTGCCACAGCAAAGGTGCCAGCGGGGAAAAGTGATGCTGGTCCTCACTGCCTCCTGGAACCCCTTCAAATGCCCCAGACAATTTGGCCCTATCTGCTTTCCTGAAAAGTCTATCCTCAAAAGCACCTTTTTTCACTTTCGGCGCTGTTTGGAGCAAAAAAGACAAACGTCCAGCTTTTGCTGCCACAGCAAAGGTGCCAGCGGGGAAAAGTGATGCTGCTTCTCACTGCCTCCTGGAACCCCTTCAAATGCCCCAGACAATTTGGCCCTCTCTGCTTTCCTGCGCACGCTATCCTCAAAAGCACCTTTTTTCACTTTCGGCGCTGTTTGGAGCAAAAAAGACAAACGTCCAGCTTTTGCTGCCACAGCAAAGGTGCCAGCGGGGAAAAGTGATGCTGGTCCTCACTGCCTCCTGGAACCCCTTCAAATGCCCCAGACAATTTGGCCCTCTCTGCTTTCCTGCGCACGCTATCCTCAAAAGCACCTTTTTTCACTTTCGGCGCCCTCCGGAGGAATGAAGACAAACGTCCAGCTTTTGCTGCCACAGCAAAGGTGCCAGCGGGGAAAAGTGATGCTGGTCCTCACTGCCTCCTGGAACCCCTTCAAATGCCCCAGACAATTTGGCCCTCTCTGCTTTCCTAAAAAGTCTATCCTCAAAAGCACCTTTTTTCACTTTCGGCGCTGTTTGGAGCAAAAAAGACAAACGTCCAGCTTTTGCTGCCACAGCAAAGGTGCCAGCGGGGAAAAGTGATGCTGCTTCTCACTGCCTCCTGGAACCCCTTCAAATGCCCCAGACAATTTGGCCCTCTCTGCTTTCCTGCGCACGCTATCCTCAAATGCACCTTTTTTCACTTTCGGCGCTGTTTGGAGCAAAAAGACAAACGTCCAGCTTTTGCTGCCACAGCAAAGGTGCCAGCGGGGAAAAGTGATGCTGGTCCTCACTGCCTCCTGGAACCCCTTCAAATGCCCCAGACAATTTGGCCCTCTCTGCTTTCCTGCGCACTCTATCCTCAAAAGCACCTTTTTTCACTTTCGGCGCCCTCCGGAGGAAAAAAGACAAACGTCCAGCTTTTGCTGCCACAGCAAAGGTGCCAGCGGGGAAAAGTGATGCTGCTTCTCACTGCCTCCTGGAACCCCTTCAAATGCCCCACACAATTTGGCCCTCTCTGCTTTCCTGCGCACGCTATCCT
This sequence comes from Vanellus vanellus, assembly GCF_965231255.1. Classification (NCBI taxonomy): domain Eukaryota; kingdom Metazoa; phylum Chordata; class Aves; order Charadriiformes; family Charadriidae; genus Vanellus; species Vanellus vanellus. Next base: position 3,347 of record NW_028128279.1, read on the forward strand.
CAAAAGCACCTTTTTTCACTTTCGGCGCTGTTTGGAGCAAAAAAGACAAACGTCCAGCTTTTGCTGCCACAGCAAAGGTGCCAGCGGGGAAAAGTGATGCTGCTTCTCACTGCCTCCTGAACCCCTTCAAATGCCCCACACAATTTGGCCCTCTCTGCTTTCCTGAAAAGTCTATCCTCAAAAGCACCTTTTTTCACTTTCGGCGCTGTTTGGAGCAAAAAAGACAAACGTCCAGCTTTTGCTGCCACAGCAAAGGTGCCAGCGGGGGAAAGTGATGCTGGTCCTCACTGCCTCCTGGAACCCCTTCAAATGCCCCAGACAATTTGTCCCTCTCTGCTTTCCTGCGCACTCTATCCTCAAAAGCACCTTTTTTCACTTTCGGCGCCCTCCGGAGGAAAAAAGACAAACGTCCAGCTTTTGCTGCCACAGCAAAGGTGCCAGCGGGGAAAAGTGATGCTGGTCCTCACTGCCTCCTGGAACCCCTTCAAATGCCCCAGACAATTTGGCCCTCTCTGCTTTCCTGCCCACGCTATCCTCAAATGCACCTTTTTTCACTTTCGGCGCTGTTTGGAGCAAAAAAGACAAACGTCCAGCTTTTGCTGCCACAGCAAAGGTGCCAGCGGGGAAAAGTGATGCTGGTCCTCACTGCCTCCTGGAACCCCTTCAAATGCCCCAGACAATTTGGCCCTCTCTGCTTTCCTGCGCACGCTATCCTCAAATGCACCTTTTTTCACTTTCGGCGCTGTTTGGAGCAAAAAAGACAAACGTCCAGCTTTTGCTGCCACAGCAAAGGTGCCAGCGGGGAAAAGTGATGCTGCTTCTCACTGCCTCCTGGAACCCCTTCAAATGCCCCAGACAATTTGGCCCTCTCTGCTTTCCTGCGCACGCTATCCTCAAAAGCACCTTTTTTCACTTTCGGCGCTGTTTGGAGCAAAAAAGACAAACGTCCAGCTTTTGCTGCCACAGCAAAGGTGCCAGCGGGGAAAAGTGATGCTGGTCCTCACTGCCTCCTGGAACCCCTTCAAATGCCCCAGACAATTTGGCCCTCTCTGCTTTCCTGCGCACGCTATCCTCAAAAGCACCTTTTTTCACTTTCCGCGCTGTTTGGAGCAAAAAAGACAAACGTCCAGCTTTTGCTGCCACAGCAAAGGTGCCAGCGGGGAAAAGTGATGCTGGTCCTCACTGCCTCCTGGAACCCCTTCAAATGCCCCAGACAATTTGGCCCTCTCTGCTTTCCTGCGCACGCTATCCTCAAAAGCACCTTTTTTCACTTTCGGCGCCCTCCGGAGGAATGAAGACAAACGTCCAGCTTTTGCTGCCACAGCAAAGGTGCCAGCGGGGAAAAGTGATGCTGGTCCTCACTGCCTCCTGGAACCCCTTCAAATGCCCCAGACAATTTGGCCCTCTCTGCTTTCCTGAAAAGTCTATCCTCAAAAGCACCTTTTTTCACTTTCGGCGCTGTTTGGAGCAAAAAAGACAAACGTCCAGCTTTTGCTGCCACAGCAAAGGTGCCAGCGGGGAAAAGTGATGCTGCTTCTCACTGCCTCCTGGAACCCCTTCAAATGCCCCAGACAATTTGGCCCTCTCTGCTTTCCTGCGCACGCTATCCTCAAAAGCACCTTTTTTCACTTTCGGCGCCCTCCGGAGGAATGAAGACAAACGTCCAGCTTTTGCTGCCACAGCAAAGGTGCCAGCGGGGAAAAGTGATGCTGGTCCTCACTGCCTCCTGGAACCCCTTCAAATGCCCCAGACAATTTGGCCCTCTCTGCTTTCCTGTGCACTCTATCCTCAAAAGCACCTTTTTTCACTTTCGGCGCTGTTTGGAGCAAGAAAGACAAACGTCCAGCTTTTGCTGCCACAGCAAAGGTGCCAGCGGGGAAAAGTGATGCTGCTTCTCACTGCCTCCTGGAACCCCTTCAAATGCCCCAGACAATTTGGCCCTCTCTGCTTTCCTGCGCACGCTATCCTCAAAAGCACCTTTTTTCACTTTCGGCGCTGTTTGGAGCAAAAAAGACAAACGTCCAGCTTTTGCTGCCACAGCAAAGGTGCCAGCGGGGAAAAGTGATGCTGGTTCTCACTGCCTCCTGGAACCCCTTCAAATGCCCCAGACAATTTGGCCCTATCTGCTTTCCTGAAAAGTCTATCCTCAAAAGCACCTTTTTTCACTTTCGGCGCTGTTTGGAGCAAAAAAGACAAACGTCCAGCTTTTGCTGCCACAGCAAAGGTGGCAGCGGGGAAAAGTGATGCTGCTTCTCACTGCCTCCTGGAACCCCTTCAAATGCCCCAGACAATTTGGCCCTCTCTGCTTTCCTGCGCACGCTATCCTCAAAAGCACCTTTTTTCACTTTCGGCGCTGTTTGGAGCAAAAAAGACAAACGTCCAGCTTTTGCTGCCACAGCAAAGGTGCCAGCGGGGAAAAGTGATGCTGCTTCTCACTGCCTCCTGGAACCCCTTCAAATGCCCCAGACAATTTGGCCCTCTCTGCTTTCCTGCGCACGCTATCCTCAAAAGCACCTTTTTTCACTTTCGGCGCTGTTTGGAGCAAAAAAGACAAACGTCCAGCTTTTGCTGCCACAGAAAAGGTGCCAGCGGGGAAAAGTGATGCTGCTTCTCACTGCCTCCTGGAACCCCTTCAAATGCCCCAGACAATTTGGCCCTATCTGCTTTCCTGAAAAGTCTATCCTCAAAAGCACCTTTTTTCACTTTCGGCGCTGTTTGGAGCAAAAAAGACAAACGTCCAGCTTTTGCTGCCACAGCAAAGGTGCCAGCGGGGAAAAGTGATGCTGCTTCTCACTGCCTCCTGGAACCCCTTCAAATGCCCCAGACAATTTGGCCCTCTCTGCTTTCCTGCGCACGCTATCCTCAAAAGCACCTTTTTTCACTTTCGGCGCTGTTTGGAGCAAAAAAGACAAACGTCCAGCTTTTGCTGCCACAGCAAAGGTGCCAGCGGGGAAAAGTGATGCTGGTCCTCACTGCCTCCTGGAACCCCTTCAAATGCCCCACACAATTTGGCCCTCTCTGCTTTCCTGCGCACGCTATCCTCAAATGCACCTTTTTTCACTTTCGGCGCCCTCCGGAGGAATGAAGACAAACGTCCAGCTTTTGCTGCCACAGCAAAGGTGCCAGCGGGGAAAAGTGATGCTGGTCCTCACTGCCTCCTGGAACCCCTTCAAATGCCCCAGACAATTTGGCCCTCTCTGCTTTCCTGAAAAGTCTATCCTCAAAAGCACCTTTTTTCACTTTCGGCGCTGTTTGGAGCAAAAAAGACAAACGTCCAGCTTTTGCTGCCACAGCAAAGGTGCCAGCGGGGAAAAGTGATGCTGCTTCTCACTGCCTCCTGGAACCCCTTCAAATGCCCCACACAATTTGGCCCTCTCTGCTTTCCTGCGCACGCTATCCTCAAAAGCACCTTTTTTCACTTTCGGCGCCCTCCGGAGGAAAAAAGACAAACGTCCAGCTTTTGCTGCCACAGCAAAGGTGCCAGCGGGGAAAAGTGATGCTGGTCCTCACTGCCTCCTGGAACCCCTTCAAATGCCCCAGACAATTTGGCCCTCTCTGCTTTCCTGCGCACTCTATCCTCAAAAGCACCTTTTTTCACTTTCGGCGCTGTTTGGAGCAAAAAAGACAAACGTCCAGCTTTTGCTGCCACAGCAAAGGTGCCAGCGGGGAAAAGTGATGCTGGTCCTCACTGCCTCCTGGAAGCCCTTCAAATGCCCCAGACAATTTGGCCCTCTCTGCTTTCCTGCGCACGCTATCCTCAAAAGCACCTTTTTTCACTTTTGGCGCCCTCCGGAGGAATGAAGACAAACGTCCAGCTTTTGCTGCCACAGCAAAGGTGCCAGCGGGGAAAAGTGATGCTGGTCCTCACTGCCTCCTGGAACCCCTTCAAATGCCCCAGACAATTTGGCCCTCTCTGCTTTCCTGAAAAGTCTATCCTCAAAAGCACCTTTTTTCACTTTCGGCGCTGTTTGGAGCAAAAAAGACAAACGTCCAGCTTTTGCTGCCACAGCAAAGGTGCCAGCGGGGAAAAGTGATGCTGGTCCTCACTGCCTCCTGGAAGCCCTTCAAATGCCCCAGACAATTTGGCCCTCTCTGCTTTCCTGCGCACGCTATCCTCAAAAGCACCTTTTTTCACTTTCGGCGCTGTTTGGAGCAAAAAAGACAAACGTCCAGCTTTTGCTGCCACAGCAAAGGTGCCAGCGGGGAAAAGTGATGCTGGTCCTCACTGCCTCCTGGAACCCCTTCAAATGCCCCAGACAATTTGGCCCTCTCTGCTTTCCTGCGCACGCTATCCTCAAATGCACCTTTTTTCACTTTCGGCGCTGTTTGGAGCAAAAAAGACAAACGTCCAGCTTTTGCTGCCACAGCAAAGGTGCCAGAGGGGAAAAGTGATGCTGGTCCTCACTGCCTCCTGGAAGCCCTTCAAATGCCCCAGACAATTTGGCCCTCTCTGCTTTCCTGCGCATGCTATCCTCAAAAGCACCTTTTTTCACTTTCGGCGCTGTTTGGAGCAAAAAAGACAAACGTCCAGCTTTTGCTGCCACAGCAAAGGTGCCAGCGGGGAAAAGTGATGCTGGTCCTCACTGCCTCCTGGAAGCCCTTCAAATGCCCCAGACAATTTGGCCCTCTCTGCTTTCCTGCGCACGCTATCCTCAAATGCACCTTTTTTCACTTTCGGCGCTGTTTGGAGCAAAAAAGACAAACGTCCAGCTTTTGCTGCCACAGCAAAGGTGCCAGCGGGGAAAAGTGATGCTGGTCCTCACTGCCTCCTGGAAGCCCTTCAAATGCCCCACACAATTTGGCCCTCTCTGCTTTCCTGCGCACGCTATCCTCAAATGCACCTTTTTTCACTTTCGGCGCTGTTTGGAGCAAAAAAGACAAACGTCCAGCTTTTGCTGCCACAGCAAAGGTGCCAGCGGGGAAAAGTGATGCTGCTTCTCACTGCCTCCTGGAACCCCTTCAAATGCCCCAGACAATTTGGCCCTCTCTGCTTTCCTGAAAAGTCTGTCCTCAAAAGCACCTTTTTTCACTTTCGGCGCTGTTTGGAGCAAAAAAGACAAACGTCCAGCTTTTGCTGCCACAGCAAAGGTGCCAGCGGGGAAAAGTGATGCTGGTCCTCACTGCCTCCTGGAACCCCTTCAAATGCCCCAGACAATTTGGCCCTCTCTGCTTTCCTGCGCACGCTATCCTCAAAAGCACCTTTTTTCACTTTCGGCGCCCTCCAGAGGAAAAAAGACAAACGTCCAGCTTTTGCTGCCACAGCAAAGGTGCCAGCGGGGAAAAGTGATGCTGGTCCTCACTGCCTCCTGGAACCCCTTCAAATGCCCCAGACAATTTGGCCCTCTCTGCTTTCCTGCGCACTCTATCCTCAAAAGCACCTTTTTTCACTTTCGGCGCTGTTTGGAGCAAAAAAGACAAACGTCCAGCTTTTGCTGCCACAGCAAAGGTGCCAGCGGGGAAAAGTGATGCTGGTCCTCACTGCCTCCTGGAACCCCTTCAAATGCCCCAGACAATTTGGCCCTCTCTGCTTTCCTGCGCACGCTATCCTCAAAAGCACCTTTTTTCACTTTCGGCGCCCTCCGGAGGAATGAAGAGAAACGTCCAGCTTTTGCTGCCACAGCAAAGGTGCCAGCGGGGAAAAGTGATGCTGGTCCTCACTGCCTCCTGGAACCCCTTCAAATGCCCCAGACAATTTGGCCCTCTCTGCTTTCCTGCGCACTCTATCCTCAAAAGCACCTTTTTTCACTTTCGGCGCTGTTTGGAGCAAAAAAGACAAACGTCCAGCTTTTGCTGCCACAGCAAAGGTGCCAGCGGGGAAAAGTGATGCTGGTCCTCACTGCCTCCTGGAACCCCTTCAAATGCCCCAGACAATTTGGCCCTCTCTGCTTTCCTGCGCACGCTATCCTCAAAAGCACCTTTTTTCACTTTCGGCGCTGTTTGGAGCAAAAAAGACAAACGTCCAGCTTTTGCTGCCACAGCAAAGGTGCCAGCGGGGAAAAGTGATGCTGCTTCTCACTGCCTCCTGGAACCCCTTCAAATGCCCCACACAATTTGGCCCTCTCTGGTTTCCTGCGCACGCTATCCTCAAATGCACCTTTTTTCACTTTCGGCGCTGTTTGGAGCAAAAAAGACAAACGTCCAGCTTTTGCTGCCACAGCAAAGGTGCCAGCGGGGAAAAGTGATGCTGGTCCTCACTGCCTCCTGGAACCCCTTCAAATGCCCCAGACAATTTGGCCCTCTCTGCTTTCCTGCGCACTCTATCCTCAAAAGCACCTTTTTTCACTTTCGGCGCCCTCCGGAGGAAAAAAGACAAACGCCCAGCTTTTGCTGCCACAGCAAAGGTGCCAGCGGGGAAAAGTGATGCTGGTCCTCACTGCCTCCTGGAACCCCTTCAAATGCCCCAGACAAATTGGCCCTCTCTGCTTTCCTGCGCACGCTATCCTCAAAAGCACCTTTTTTCACTTTCGGCGCTGTTTGGAGCAAAAAAGACAAACGTCCAGCTTTTGCTGCCACAGCAAAGGTGCCAGCGGGGAAAAGTGATGCTGGTCCTCACTGCCTCCTGGAATCCCTTCAAATGCCCCAGACAATTTGGCCCTCTCTGCTTTCCTGCGCACTCTATCCTCAAAAGCACCTTTTTTCACTTTCGGCGCTGTTTGGAGCAAAAAAGACAAACGTCCAGCTTTTGCTGCCACAGCAAAGGTGCCAGCGGGGAAAAGTGATGCTGGTCCTCACTGCCTCCTGGAACCCCTTCAAATGCCCCAGACAATTTGGCCCTCTCTGCTTTCCTGCGCACGCTATCCTCAAAAGCACCTTTTTTCACTTTCGGCGCTGTTTGGAGCAAAAAAGACAAACGTCCAGCTTTTGCTGCCACAGCAAAGGTGCCAGCGGGGAAAAGTGATGCTGGTCCTCACTGCCTCCTGGAACCCCTTCAAATGCCCCAGACAATTTGGCCCTCTCTGCTTTCCTGCGCACGCTATCCTCAAAAGCACCTTTTTTCACTTTCGGCGCCCTCCGGAGGAATGAAGACAAACGTCCAGCTTTTGCTGCCACAGCAAAGGTGCCAGCGGGGAAAAGTGATGCTGCTTCTCACTGCCTCCTGGAACCCCTTCAAATGCCCCAGACAATTTGGCCCTATCTGCTTTCCTGAAAAGTCTATCCTCAAAAGCACCTTTTTTCACTTTCGGCGCTGTTTGGAGCAAAAAAGACAAACGTCCAGCTTTTGCTGCCACAGCAAAGGTGCCAGCGGGGAAAAGTGATGCTGCTTCTCACTGCCTCCTGGAACCCCTTCAAATGCCCCAGACAATTTGGCCCTCTCTGCTTTCCTGCGCACGCTATCCTCAAAAGCACCTTTTTTCACTTTCGGCGCTGTTTGGAGCAAAAAAGACAAACGTCCAGCTTTTGCTGCCACAGCAAAGGTGCCAGCGGGGAAAAGTGATGCTGGTCCTCACTGCCTCCTGGAACCCCTTCAAATGCCCCAGACAATTTGGCCCTCTCTGCTTTCCTGCGCACGCTATCCTCAAAAGCACCTTTTTTCACTTTCGGCGCCCTCCGGAGGAATGAAGACAAACGTCCAGCTTTTGCTGCCACAGCAAAGGTGCCAGCGGGGAAAAGTGATGCTGGTCCTCACTGCCTCCTGGAACCCCTTCAAATGCCCCAGACAATTTGGCCCTCTCTGCTTTCCTGAAAAGTCTATCCTCAAAAGCACCTTTTTTCACTTTCGGCGCTGTTTGGAGCAAAAAAGACAAACGTCCAGCTTTTGCTGCCACAGCAAAGGTGCCAGCGGGGAAAAGTGATGCTGCTTCTCACTGCCTCCTGGAACCCCTTCAAATGCCCCACACAATTTGGCCCTCTCTGCTTTCCTGCGCACGCTATCCTCAAAAGCACCTTTTTTCACTTTCGGCGCCCTCCGGAGGAAAAAAGACAAACGTCCAGCTTTTGCTGCCACAGCAAAGGTGCCAGCGGGGAAAAGTGATGCTGGTCCTCACTGCCTCCTGGAACCCCTTCAAATGCCCCAGACAATTTGGCCCTCTCTGCTTTCCTGCGCACTCTATCCTCAAAAGCACCTTTTTTCACTTTCGGCGCTGTTTGGAGCAAAAAAGACAAACGTCCAGCTTTTGCTGCCACAGCAAAGGTGCCAGCGGGGAAAAGTGATGCTGGTCCTCACTGCCTCCTGGAAGCCCTTCAAATGCCCCAGACAATTTGGCCCTCTCTGCTTTCCTGCGCACGCTATCCTCAAAAGCACCTTTTTTCACTTTTGGCGCCCTCCGGAGGAATGAAGACAAACGTCCAGCTTTTGCTGCCACAGCAAAGGTGCCAGCGGGGAAAAGTGATGCTGGTCCTCACTGCCTCCTGGAACCCCTTCAAATGCCCCAGACAATTTGGCCCTCTCTGCTTTCCTGAAAAGTCTATCCTCAAAAGCACCTTTTTTCACTTTCGGCGCTGTTTGGAGCAAAAAAGACAAACGTCCAGCTTTTGCTGCCACAGCAAAGGTGCCAGCGGGGAAAAGTGATGCTGGTCCTCACTGCCTCCTGGAAGCCCTTCAAATGCCCCAGACAATTTGGCCCTCTCTGCTTTCCTGCGCACGCTATCCTCAAAAGCACCTTTTTTCACTTTCGGCGCTGTTTGGAGCAAAAAAGACAAACGTCCAGCTTTTGCTGCCACAGCAAAGGTGCCAGCGGGGAAAAGTGATGCTGGTCCTCACTGCCTCCTGGAACCCCTTCAAATGCCCCAGACAATTTGGCCCTCTCTGCTTTCCTGCGCACGCTATCCTCAAATGCACCTTTTTTCACTTTCGGCGCTGTTTGGAGCAAAAAAGACAAACGTCCAGCTTTTGCTGCCACAGCAAAGGTGCCAGAGGGGAAAAGTGATGCTGGTCCTCACTGCCTCCTGGAAGCCCTTCAAATGCCCCAGACAATTTGGCCCTCTCTGCTTTCCTGCGCATGCTATCCTCAAAAGCACCTTTTTTCACTTTCGGCGCTGTTTGGAGCAAAAAAGACAAACGTCCAGCTTTTGCTGCCACAGCAAAGGTGCCAGCGGGGAAAAGTGATGCTGGTCCTCACTGCCTCCTGGAAGCCCTTCAAATGCCCCAGACAATTTGGCCCTCTCTGCTTTCCTGCGCACGCTATCCTCAAATGCACCTTTTTTCACTTTCGGCGCTGTTTGGAGCAAAAAAGACAAACGTCCAGCTTTTGCTGCCACAGCAAAGGTGCCAGCGGGGAAAAGTGATGCTGGTCCTCACTGCCTCCTGGAAGCCCTTCAAATGCCCCACACAATTTGGCCCTCTCTGCTTTCCTGCGCACGCTATCCTCAAATGCACCTTTTTTCACTTTCGGCGCTGTTTGGAGCAAAAAAGACAAACGTCCAGCTTTTGCTGCCACAGCAAAGGTGCCAGCGGGGAAAAGTGATGCTGCTTCTCACTGCCTCCTGGAACCCCTTCAAATGCCCCAGACAATTTGGCCCTCTCTGCTTTCCTGAAAAGTCTGTCCTCAAAAGCACCTTTTTTCACTTTCGGCGCTGTTTGGAGCAAAAAAGACAAACGTCCAGCTTTTGCTGCCACAGCAAAGGTGCCAGCGGGGAAAAGTGATGCTGGTCCTCACTGCCTCCTGGAACCCCTTCAAATGCCCCAGACAATTTGGCCCTCTCTGCTTTCCTGCGCACGCTATCCTCAAAAGCACCTTTTTTCACTTTCGGCGCCCTCCAGAGGAAAAAAGACAAACGTCCAGCTTTTGCTGCCACAGCAAAGGTGCCAGCGGGGAAAAGTGATGCTGGTCCTCACTGCCTCCTGGAACCCCTTCAAATGCCCCAGACAATTTGGCCCTCTCTGCTTTCCTGCGCACTCTATCCTCAAAAGCACCTTTTTTCACTTTCCGCGCTGTTTGGAGCAAAAAAGACAAACGTCCAGCTTTTGCTGCCACAGCAAAGGTGCCAGCGGGGAAAAGTGATGCTGGTCCTCACTGCCTCCTGGAACCCCTTCAAATGCCCCAGACAATTTGGCCCTCTCTGCTTTCCTGCGCACGCTATCCTCAAAAGCACCTTTTTTCACTTTCGGCGCCCTCCGGAGGAATGAAGACAAACGTCCAGCTTTTGCTGCCACAGCAAAGGTGCCAGCGGGGAAAAGTGATGCTGGTCCTCACTGCCTCCTGGAACCCCTTCAAATGCCCCAGACAATTTGGCCCTCTCTGCTTTCCTGCGCACTCTATCCTCAAAAGCACCTTTTTTCACTTTCGGCGCTGTTTGGAGCAAAAAAGACAAACGTCCAGCTTTTGCTGCCACAGCAAAGGTGCCAGCGGGGAAAAGTGATGCTGGTCCTCACTGCCTCCTGGAACCCCTTCAAATGCCCCAGACAATTTGGCCCTCTCTGCTTTCCTGCGCACGCTATCCTCAAAAGCACCTTTTTTCACTTTCGGCGCTGTTTGGAGCAAAAAAGACAAACGTCCAGCTTTTGCTGCCACAGCAAAGGTGCCAGCGGGGAAAAGTGATGCTGCTTCTCACTGCCTCCTGGAACCCCTTCAAATGCCCCACACAATTTGGCCCTCTCTGGTTTCCTGCGCACGCTATCCTCAAATGCACCTTTTTTCACTTTCGGCGCTGTTTGGAGCAAAAAAGACAAACGTCCAGCTTTTGCTGCCACAGCAAAGGTGCCAGCGGGGAAAAGTGATGCTGGTCCTCACTGCCTCCTGGAACCCCTTCAAATGCCCCAGACAATTTGGCCCTCTCTGCTTTCCTGCGCACTCTATCCTCAAAAGCACCTTTTTTCACTTTCGGCGCCCTCCGGAGGAAAAAAGACAAACGCCCAGCTTTTGCTGCCACAGCAAAGGTGCCAGCGGGGAAAAGTGATGCTGGTCCTCACTGCCTCCTGGAACCCCTTCAAATGCCCCAGACAAATTGGCCCTCTCTGCTTTCCTGCGCACGCTATCCTCAAAAGCACCTTTTTTCACTTTCGGCGCTGTTTGGAGCAAAAAAGACAAACGTCCAGCTTTTGCTGCCACAGCAAAGGTGCCAGCGGGGAAAAGTGATGCTGGTCCTCACTGCCTCCTGGAATCCCTTCAAATGCCCCAGACAATTTGGCCCTCTCTGCTTTCCTGCGCACTCTATCCTCAAAAGCACCTTTTTTCACTTTCGGCGCTGTTTGGAGCAAAAAAGACAAACGTCCAGCTTTTGCTGCCACAGCAAAGGTGCCAGCGGGGAAAAGTGATGCTGGTCCTCACTGCCTCCTGGAACCCCTTCAAATGCCCCAGACAATTTGGCCCTCTCTGCTTTCCTGCGCACGCTATCCTCAAAAGCACCTTTTTTCACTTTCGGCGCTGTTTGGAGCAAAAAAGACAAACGTCCAGCTTTTGCTGCCACAGCAAAGGTGCCAGCGGGGAAAAGTGATGCTGGTCCTCACTGCCTCCTGGAACCCCTTCAAATGCCCCAGACAATTTGGCCCTCTCTGCTTTCCTGCGCACGCTATCCTCAAAAGCACCTTTTTTCACTTTCGGCGCCCTCCGGAGGAATGAAGACAAACGTCCAGCTTTTGCTGCCACAGCAAAGGTGCCAGCGGGGAAAAGTGATGCTGCTTCTCACTGCCTCCTGGAACCCCTTCAAATGCCCCAGACAATTTGGCCCTATCTGCTTTCCTGAAAAGTCTATCCTCAAAAGCACCTTTTTTCACTTTCGGCGCTGTTTGGAGCAAAAAAGACAAACGTCCAGCTTTTGCTGCCACAGCAAAGGTGGCAGCGGGGAAAAGTGATGCTGCTTCTCACTGCCTCCTGGAACCCCTTCAAATGCCCCAGACAATTTGGCCCTCTCTGCTTTCCTGCGCACGCTATCCTCAAAAGCACCTTTTTTCACTTTCGGCGCTGTTTGGAGCAAAAAAGACAAACGTCCAGCTTTTGCTGCCACAGCAAAGGTGCCAGCGGGGAAAAGTGATGCTGCTTCTCATTGCCTCCTGGAACCCCTTCAAATGCCCCAGACAATTTGGCCCTCTCTGCTTTCCTGCGCACGCTATCCTCAAAAGCACCTTTTTTCACTTTCGGCGCTGTTTGGAGCAAAAACGACAAACGTCCAGCTTTTGCTGCCACAGCAAAGGTGCCAGCGGGGAAAAGTGATGCTGCTTCTCACTGCCTCCTGGAACCCCTTCAAATGCCCCAGACAATTTGGCCCTATCTGCTTTCCTGAAAAGTCTATCCTCAAAAGCACCTTTTTTCACTTTCGGCGCTGTTTGGAGCAAAAAAGACAAACGTCCAGCTTTTGCTGCCACAGCAAAGGTGCCAGCGGGGAAAAGTGATGCTGCTTCTCACTGCCTCCTGGAACCCCTTCAAATGCCCCAGACAATTTGGCCCTCTCTGCTTTCCTGAAAAGTCTGTCCTCAAAAGCACCTTTTTTCACTTTCGGCGCTGTTTGGAGCAAAAAAGACAAACGTCCAGCTTTTGCTGCCACAGCAAAGGTGCCAGCGGGGAAAAGTGATGCTGGTCCTCACTGCCTCCTGGAACCCCTTCAAATGCCCCACACAATTTGGCCCTCTCTGCTTTCCTGAAAAGTCTATCCTCAAAAGCACCTTTTTTCACTTTCGGCGCTGTTTGGAGCAAAAAAGACAAACGTCCAGCTTTTGCTGCCACAGCAAAGGTGCCAGCGGGGAAAAGTGATGCTGGTCCTCACTGCCTCCTGGAACCCCTTCAAATGCCCCAGACAATTTGGCCCTCTCTGCTTTCCTGCGCACGCTATCCTCAAAAGCACCTTTTTTCACTTTCGGCGCCCTCCGGAGGAATGAAGAGAAACGTCCAGCTTTTGCTGCCACAGCAAAGGTGCCAGCGGGGAAAAGTGATGCTGGTCCTCACTGCCTCCTGGAACCCCTTCAAATGCCCCAGACAATTTGGCCCTCTCTGCTTTCCTGAAAAGTCTATCCTCAAAAGCACCTTTTTTCACTTTCGGCGCTGTTTGGAGCAAAAAAGACAAACGTCCAGCTTTTGCTGCCACAGCAAAGGTGCCAGCGGGGAAAAGTGATGCTGGTCCTCACTGCCTCCTGGAACCCCTTCAAATGCCCCAGACAATTTGGCCCTCTCTGCTTTCCTGAAAAGTCTATCCTCAAAAGCACCTTTTTTCACTTTCGGCGCTGTTTGGAGCAAAAAAGACAAACGTCCAGCTTTTGCTGCCACAGCAAAGGTGCCAGCGGGGAAAAGTGATGCTGCTTCTCACTGCCTCCTGGAACCCCTTCAAATGCCCCACACAATTTGTCCCTCTCTGCTTTCCTGCGCACGCTATCCTCAAATGCACCTTTTTTCACTTTCCGCGCTGTTTGGAGCAAAAAAGACAAACGTCCAGCTTTTGCTGCCACAGCAAAGGTGCCAGCGGGGAAAAGTGATGCTGGTCCTCACTGCCTCCTGGAACCCCTTCAAATGCCCCAGACAATTTGGCCCTCTCTGCTTTCCTGCGCACGCTATCCTCAAAAGCACCTTTTTTCACTTTCGGCGCTGTTTGGAGCAAAAAAGACAAACGTCCAGCTTTTGCTGCCACAGCAAAGGTGCCAGCGGGGAAAAGTGATGCTGCTTCTCATTGCCTCCTGGAACCCCTTCAAATGCCCCAGACAATTTGGCCCTCTCTGCTTTCCTGCGCACGCTATCCTCAAAAGCACCTTTTTTCACTTTCGGCGCTGTTTGGAGCAAAAACGACAAACGTCCAGCTTTTGCTGCCACAGCAAAGGTGCCAGCGGGGAAAAGTGATGCTGCTTCTCACTGCCTCCTGGAACCCCTTCAAATGCCCCAGACAATTTGGCCCTATCTGCTTTCCTGAAAAGTCTATCCTCAAAAGCACCTTTTTTCACTTTCGGCGCTGTTTGGAGCAAAAAAGACAAACGTCCAGCTTTTGCTGCCACAGCAAAGGTGCCAGCGGGGAAAAGTGATGCTGCTTCTCACTGCCTCCTGGAACCCCTTCAAATGCCCCAGACAATTTGGCCCTCTCTGCTTTCCTGAAAAGTCTGTCCTCAAAAGCACCTTTTTTCACTTTCGGCGCTGTTTGGAGCAAAAAAGACAAACGTCCAGCTTTTGCTGCCACAGCAAAGGTGCCAGCGGGGAAAAGTGATGCTGGTCCTCACTGCCTCCTGGAACCCCTTCAAATGCCCCACACAATTTGGCCCTCTCTGCTTTCCTGAAAAGTCTATCCTCAAAAGCACCTTTTTTCACTTTCGGCGCTGTTTGGAGCAAAAAAGACAAACGTCCAGCTTTTGCTGCCACAGCAAAGGTGCCAGCGGGGAAAAGTGATGCTGGTCCTCACTGCCTCCTGGAACCCCTTCAAATGCCCCAGACAATTTGGCCCTCTCTGCTTTCCTGCGCACGCTATCCTCAAAAGCACCTTTTTTCACTTTCGGCGCCCTCCGGAGGAATGAAGAGAAACGTCCAGCTTTTGCTGCCACAGCAAAGGTGCCAGCGGGGAAAAGTGATGCTGGTCCTCACTGCCTCCTGGAACCCCTTCAAATGCCCCAGACAATTTGGCCCTCTCTGCTTTCCTGAAAAGTCTATCCTCAAAAGCACCTTTTTTCACTTTCGGCGCTGTTTGGAGCAAAAAAGACAAACGTCCAGCTTTTGCTGCCACAGCAAAGGTGCCAGCGGGGAAAAGTGATGCTGGTCCTCACTGCCTCCTGGAACCCCTTCAAATGCCCCAGACAATTTGGCCCTCTCTGCTTTCCTGAAAAGTCTATCCTCAAAAGCACCTTTTTTCACTTTCGGCGCTGTTTGGAGCAAAAAAGACAAACGTCCAGCTTTTGCTGCCACAGCAAAGGTGCCAGCGGGGAAAAGTGATGCTGCTTCTCACTGCCTCCTGGAACCCCTTCAAATGCCCCACACAATTTGTCCCTCTCTGCTTTCCTGCGCACGCTATCCTCAAATGCACCTTTTTTCACTTTCCGCGCTGTTTGGAGCAAAAAAGACAAACGTCCAGCTTTTGCTGCCACAGCAAAGGTGCCAGCGGGGAAAAGTGATGCTGGTCCTCACTGCCTCCTGGAACCCCTTCAAATGCCCCAGACAATTTGGCCCTCTCTGCTTTCCTGCGCACTCTATCCTCAAAAGCACCTTTTTTCACTTTCGGCGCCCTCCGGAGGAAAAAAGACAAACGTCCAGCTTTTGCTGCCACAGCAAAGGTGCCAGCGGGGAAAAGTGATGCTGCTTCTCACTGCCTCCTGGAACCCCTTCAAATGCCCCACACAATTTGGCCCTCTCTGCTTTCCTGCGCACGCTATCCTCAAAAGCACCTTTTTTCACTTTCGGCGCTGTTTGGAGCAAAAAAGACAAACGTCCAGCTTTTGCTGCCACAGCAAAGGTGCCAGCGGGGAAAAGTGATGCTGCTTCTCACTGCCTCCTGAACCCCTTCAAATGCCCCACACAATTTGGCCCTCTCTGCTTTCCTGCGCACGCTATCCTCAAATGTACCTTTTTTCACTTTCGGCGCTGTTTGGAGCAAAAAAGACAAACGTCCAGCTTTTGCTGCCACAGCAAAGGTGCCAGCGGGGAAAAGTGATGCTGGTCCTCACTGCCTCCTGGAACCCCTTCAAATGCCCCAGACAATTTGGCCCTCTCTGCTTTCCTGCGCACTCTATCCTCAAAAGCACCTTTTTTCACTTTCGGCGCCCTCCGGAGGAAAAAAGACAAACGTCCAGCTTTTGCTGCCACAGCAAAGGTGCCAGCGGGGAAAAGTGATGCTGGTCCTCACTGCCTCCTGGAACCCCTTCAAATGCCCCAGACAATTTGGCCCTCTCTGCTTTCCTGCGCACGCTATCCTCAAATGCACCTTTTTTCACTTTCGGCGCTGTTTGGAGCAAAAAAGACAAACGTCCAGCTTTTGCTGCCACAGCAAAGGTGCCAGCGGGGAAAAGTGATGCTGGTCCTCACTGCCTCCTGGAACCCCTTCAAATGCTCCAGACAATTTGGCCCTCTCTGCTTTCCTGCGCACTCTATCCTCAAAAGCACCTTTTTTCACTTTCGGCGCCCTCCGGAGGAAAAAAGACAAACGTCCAGCTTTTGCTGCCACAGCAAAGGTGCCAGCGGGGAAAAGTGATGCTGGTCCTCACTGCCTCCTGGAACCCCTTCAAATGCCCCAGACAATTTGGCCCTCTCTGCTTTCCTGCGCACGCTATCCTCAAAAGCACCTTTTTTCACTTTCGGCGCTGTTTGGAGCAAAAAAGACAAACGTCCAGCTTTTGCTGCCACAGCAAAGGTGCCAGCGGGGAAAAGTGATGCTGGTCCTCACTGCCTCCTGGAACCCCTTCAAATGCCCCAGACAATTTGGCCCTCTCTGCTTTCCTGCGCACGCTATCCTCAAAAGCACCTTTTTTCACTTTCGGCGCCCTCCGGAGGAATGAAGAGAAACGTCCAGCTTTTGCTGCCACAGCAAAGGTGCCAGCGGGGAAAAGTGATGCTGGTCCTCACTGCCTCCTGGAACCCCTTCAAATGCCCCAGACAATTTGGCCCTCTCTGCTTTCCTTAAAAGTCTATCCTCAAAAGCACCTTTTTTCACTTTCGGCGCTGTTTGGAGCAAAAAAGACAAACGTCCAGCTTTTGCTGCCACAGCAAAGGTGCCAGCGGGGAAAAGTGATGCTGGTCCTCACTGCCTCCTGGAAGCCCTTCAAATGCCCCAGACAATTTGGCCCTCTCTGCTTTCCTGCGCACGCTATCCTCAAAAGCACCTTTTTTCACTTTCGGCGCTGTTTGGAGCAAAAAAGACAAACGTCCAGCTTTTGCTGCCACAGCAAAGGTGCCAGCGGGGAAAAGTGATGCTGCTTCTCACTGCCTCCTGGAACCCCTTCAAATGCCCCAGACAATTTGGCCCTCTCTGCTTTCCTGAAAAGTCTGTCCTCAAAAGCACCTTTTTTCACTTTCGGCGCTGTTTGGAGCAAAAAAGACAAACGTCCAGCTTTTGCTGCCACAGCAAAGGTGCCAGCGGGGAAAAGTGATGCTGGTCCACACTGCCTCCTGGAACCCCTTCAAATGCCCCAGACAATTTGGCCCTCTCTGCTTTCCTGCGCACGCTATCCTCAAAAGCACCTTTTTTCACTTTCGGCGCCCTCCAGAGGAAAAAAGACAAACGTCCAGCTTTTGCTGCCACAGCAAAGGTGCCAGCGGGGAAAAGTGATGCTGGTCCTCACTGCCTCCTGGAACCCCTTCAAATGCCCCAGACAATTTGGCCCTCTCTGCTTTCCTGCGCACTCTATCCTCAAAAGCACCTTTTTTCACTTTCCGCACTGTTTGGAGCAAAAAAGACAAACGTCCAGCTTTTGCTGCCACAGCAAAGGTGCCAGCGGGGAAAAGTGATGCTGGTCCTCACTGCCTCCTGGAACCCCTTCAAATGCCCCAGACAATTTGGCCCTCTCTGCTTTCCTGCGCACGCTATCCTCAAAAGCACCTTTTTTCACTTTCGGCGCCCTCCGGAGGAATGAAGAGAAACGTCCAGCTTTTGCTGCCACAGCAAAGGTGCCAGCGGGGAAAAGTGATGCTGGTCCTCACTGCCTCCTGGAACCCCTTCAAATGCCCCAGACAATTTGGCCCTCTCTGCTTTCCTGAAAAGTCTATCCTCAAAAGCACCTTTTTTCACTTTCGGCGCTGTTTGGAGCAAAAAAGACAAACGTCCAGCTTTTGCTGCCACAGCAAAGGTGCCAGCGGGGAAAAGTGATGCTGGTCCTCACTGCCTCCTGGAACCCCTTCAAATGCCCCAGACAATTTGGCCCTCTCTGCTTTCCTGCGCACGCTATCCTCAAAAGCACCTTTTTTCACTTTCGGCGCTGTTTGGAGCAAAAAAGACAAACGTCCAGCTTTTGCTGCCACAGCAAAGGTGCCAGCGGGGAAAAGTGATGCTGCTTCTCACTGCCTCCTGGAACCCCTTCAAATGCCCCAGACAATTTGGCCCTCTCTGGTTTCCTGCGCACGCTATCCTCAAATGCACCTTTTTTCACTTTCGGCGCTGTTTGGAGCAAAAAAGACAAACGTCCAGCTTTTGCTGCCACAGCAAAGGTGCCAGCGGGGAAAAGTGATGCTGGTCCTCACTGCCTCCTGGAACCCCTTCAAATGCCCCAGACAATTTGGCCCTCTCTGCTTTCCTGCGCACTCTATCCTCAAAAGCACCTTTTTTCACTTTCGGCGCTGTTTGGAGCAAAAAAGACAAACGTCCAGCTTTTGCTGCCACAGCAAAGGTGCCAGCGGGGAAAAGTGATGCTGGTCCTCACTGCCTCCTGGAACCCCTTCAAATGCCCCAGACAATTTGGCCCTCTCTGGTTTCCTGCGCACGCTATCCTCAAATGCACCTTTTTTCACTTTCGGCGCTGTTTGGAGCAAAAAAGACAAACGTCCAGCTTTTGCTGCCACAGCAAAGGTGCCAGCGGGGAAAAGTGATGCTGGTCCTCACTGCCTCCTGGAACCCCTTCAAATGCCCCAGACAATTTGGCCCTCTCTGCTTTCCTGCGCACTCTATCCTCAAAAGCACCTTTTTTCACTTTCGGCGCTGTTTGGAGCAAAAAAGACAAACGTCCAGCTTTTGCTGCCACAGCAAAGGTGCCAGCGGGGAAAAGTGATGCTGGTCCTCACTGCCTCCTGGAACCCCTTCAAATGCCCCAGACAATTTGGCCCTCTCTGCTTTCCTGCGCACGCTATCCTCAAAAGCACCTTTTTTCACTTTCGGCGCTGTTTGGAGCAAAAAAGACAAACGTCCAGCTTTTGCTGCCACAGCAAAGGTGCCAGCGGGGAAAAGTGATGCTGGTCCTCACTGCCTCCTGGAACCCCTTCAAATGCCCCAGACAATTTGGCCCTCTCTGCTTTCCTGCGCACGCTATCCTCAAAAGCACCTTTTTTCACTTTCGGCGCCCTCCGGAGGAATGAAGACAAACGTCCAGCTTTTGCTGCCACAGCAAAGGTGCCAGCGGGGAAAAGTGATGCTGCTTCTCACTGCCTCCTGGAACCCCTTCAAATGCCCCAGACAATTTGGCCCTATCTGCTTTCCTGAAAAGTCTATCCTCAAAAGCACCTTTTTTCACTTTCGGCGCTGTTTGGAGCAAAAAAGACAAACGTCCAGCTTTTGCTGCCACAGCAAAGGTGCCAGCGGGGAAAAGTGATGCTGCTTCTCACTGCCTCCTGGAACCCCTTCAAATGCCCCAGACAATTTGGCCCTCTCTGCTTTCCTGAAAAGTCTGTCCTCAAAAGCACCTTTTTTCACTTTCGGCGCTGTTTGGAGCAAAAAAGACAAACGTCCAGCTTTTGCTGCCACAGCAAAGGTGCCAGCGGGGAAAAGTGATGCTGGTCCTCACTGCCTCCTGGAACCCCTTCAAATGCCCCACACAATTTGGCCCTCTCTGCTTTCCTGAAAAGTCTATCCTCAAAAGCACCTTTTTTCACTTTCGGCGCTGTTTGGAGCAAAAAAGACAAACGTCCAGCTTTTGCTGCCACAGCAAAGGTGCCAGCGGGGAAAAGTGATGCTGGTCCTCACTGCCTCCTGGAACCCCTTCAAATGCCCCAGACAATTTGGCCCTCTCTGCTTTCCTGCGCACGCTATCCTCAAAAGCACCTTTTTTCACTTTCGGCGCCCTCCGGAGGAATGAAGACAAACGTCCAGCTTTTGCTGCCACAGCAAAGGTGCCAGCGGGGAAAAGTGATGCTGGTCCTCACTGCCTCCTGGAACCCCTTCAAATGCCCCAGACAATTTGGCCCTCTCTGCTTTCCTGAAAAGTCTATCCTCAAAAGCACCTTTTTTCACTTTCGGCGCTGTTTGGAGCAAAAAAGACAAACGTCCAGCTTTTGCTGCCACAGCAAAGGTGCCAGCGGGGAAAAGTGATGCTGCTTCTCACTGCCTCCTGGAACCCCTTCAAATGCCCCACACAATTTGGCCCTCTCTGCTTTCCTGCGCACGCTATCCTCAAATGCACCTTTTTTCACTTTCCGCGCTGTTTGGAGCAAAAAAGACAAACGTCCAGCTTTTGCTGCCACAGCAAAGGTGCCAGCGGGGAAAAGTGATGCTGGTCCTCACTGCCTCCTGGAACCCCTTCAAATGCCCCAGACAATTTGGCCCTCTCTGCTTTCCTGCGCACTCTATCCTCAAAAGCACCTTTTTTCACTTTCGGCGCCCTCCGGAGGAAAAAAGACAAACGTCCAGCTTTTGCTGCCACAGCAAAGGTGCCAGCGGGGAAAAGTGATGCTGCTTCTCACTGCCTCCTGGAACCCCTTCAAATGCCCCACACAATTTGGCCCTCTCTGCTTTCCTGCGCACGCTATCCTCAAAAGCACCTTTTTTCACTTTCGGCGCTGTTTGGAGCAAAAAAGACAAACGTCCAGCTTTTGCTGCCACAGCAAAGGTGCCAGCGGGGAAAAGTGATGCTGCTTCTCACTGCCTCCTGAACCCCTTCAAATGCCCCACACAATTTGGCCCTCTCTGCTTTCCTGCGCACGCTATCCTCAAATGTACCTTTTTTCACTTTCGGCGCTGTTTGGAGCAAAAAAGACAAACGTCCAGCTTTTGCTGCCACAGCAAAGGTGCCAGCGGGGAAAAGTGATGCTGGTCCTCACTGCCTCCTGGAACCCCTTCAAATGCCCCAGACAATTTGGCCCTCTCTGCTTTCCTGCGCACTCTATCCTCAAAAGCACCTTTTTTCACTTTCGGCGCCCTCCGGAGGAAAAAAGACAAACGTCCAGCTTTTGCTGCCACAGCAAAGGTGCCAGCGGGGAAAAGTGATGCTGGTCCTCACTGCCTCCTGGAACCCCTTCAAATGCCCCAGACAATTTGGCCCTCTCTGCTTTCCTGCGCACGCTATCCTCAAATGCACCTTTTTTCACTTTCGGCGCTGTTTGGAGCAAAAAAGACAAACGTCCAGCTTTTGCTGCCACAGCAAAGGTGCCAGCGGGGAAAAGTGATGCTGGTCCTCACTGCCTCCTGGAACCCCTTCAAATGCCCCAGACAATTTGGCCCTCTCTGCTTTCCTGCGCACTCTATCCTCAAAAGCACCTTTTTTCACTTTCGGCGCCCTCCGGAGGAAAAAAGACAAACGTCCAGCTTTTGCTGCCACAGCAAAGGTGCCAGCGGGGAAAAGTGATGCTGGTCCTCACTGCCTCCTGGAACCCCTTCAAATGCCCCAGACAATTTGGCCCTCTCTGCTTTCCTGCGCACGCTATCCTCAAATGCACCTTTTTTCACTTTCGGCGCTGTTTGGAGCAAAAAAGACAAACGTCCAGCTTTTGCTGCCACAGCAAAGGTGCCAGCGGGGAAAAGTGATGCTGGTCCTCACTGCCTCCTGGAACCCCTTCAAATGCCCCAGACAATTTGGCCCTCTCTGCTTTCCTGCGCACGCTATCCTCAAAAGCACCTTTTTTCACTTTCGGCGCCCTCCGGAGGAATGAAGAGAAACGTCCAGCTTTTGCTGCCACAGCAAAGGTGCCAGCGGGGAAAAGTGATGCTGGTCCTCACTGCCTCCTGGAACCCCTTCAAATGCCCCAGACAATTTGGCCCTCTCTGCTTTCCTGAAAAGTCTATCCTCAAAAGCACCTTTTTTCACTTTCGGCGCTGTTTGGAGCAAAAAAGACAAACGTCCAGCTTTTGCTGCCACAGCAAAGGTGCCAGCGGGGAAAAGTGATGCTGGTCCTCACTGCCTCCTGGAACCCCTTCAAATGCCCCAGACAATTTGGCCCTCTCTGCTTTCCTGCGCACGCTATCCTCAAAAGCACCTTTTTTCACTTTCGGCGCTGTTTGGAGCAAAAAAGACAAACGTCCAGCTTTTGCTGCCACAGCAAAGGTGGCAGCGGGGAAAAGTGATGCTGCTTCTCACTGCCTCCTGGAACCCCTTCAAATGCCCCAGACAATTTGGCCCTCTCTGATTTCCTGAAAAGTCTGTCCTCAAAAGCACCTTTTTTCACTTTCGGCGCTGTTTGGAGCAAAAAAGACAAACGTCCAGCTTTTGCTGCCACAGCAAAGGTGCCAGCGGGGAAAAGTGATGCTGGTCCTCACTGCCTCCTGGAACCCCTTCAAATGCCCCAGACAATTTGGCCCTCTCTGCTTTCCTGCGCACGCTATCCTCAAAAGCACCTTTTTTCACTTTCGGCGCCCTCCAGAGGAAAAAAGACAAACGTCCAGCTTTTGCTGCCACAGCAAAGGTGCCAGCGGGGAAAAGTGATGCTGGTCCTCACTGCCTCCTGGAACCCCTTCAAATGCCCCAGACAATTTGGCCCTCTCTGCTTTCCTGCGCACTCTATCCTCAAAAGCACCTTTTTTCACTTTCCGCGCTGTTTGGAGCAAAAAAGACAAACGTCCAGCTTTTGCTGCCACAGCAAAGGTGCCAGCGGGGAAAAGTGATGCTGGTCCTCACTGCCTCCTGGAACCCCTTCAAATGCCCCAGACAATTTGGCCCTCTCTGCTTTCCTGCGCACGCTATCCTCAAAAGCACCTTTTTTCACTTTCGGCGCCCTCCGGAGGAAAAAAGACAAACGTCCAGCTTTTGCTGCCACAGCAAAGGTGCCAGCGGGGAAAAGTGATGCTGGTCCTCACTGCCTCCTGGAACCCCTTCAAATGCCCCAGACAATTTGGCCCTCTCTGCTTTCCTGAAAAGTCTATCCTCAAAAGCACCTTTTTTCACTTTCCGCACTGTTTGGAGCAAAAAAGACAAACGTCCAGCTTTTGCTGCCACAGCAAAGGTGCCAGCGGGGAAAAGTGATGCTGGTCCTCACTGCCTCCTGGAACCCCTTCAAATGCCCCAGACAATTTGGCCCTCTCTGCTTTCCTGCGCACGCTATCCTCAAATGCACCTTTTTTCACTTTCGGCGCCCTCCGGAGGAATGAAGACAAACGTCCAGCTTTTGCTGCCACAGCAAAGGTGCCAGCGGGGAAAAGTGATGCTGCTTCTCACTGCCTCCTGGAACCCCTTCAAATGCCCCAGACAATTTGGCCCTCTCTGGTTTCCTGCGCACGCTATCCTCAAATGCACCTTTTTTCACTTTCGGCGCTGTTTGGAGCAAAAAAGACAAACGTCCAGCTTTTGCTGCCACAGCAAAGGTGCCAGCGGGGAAAAGTGATGCTGGTCCTCACTGCCTCCTGGAACCCCTTCAAATGCCCCAGACAATTTGGCCCTCTCTGCTTTCCTGCGCACTCTATCCTCAAAAGCACCTTTTTTCACTTTCGGCGCCCTCCGGAGGAAAAAAGACAAACGCCAGGCTTTTGCTGCCACAGCAAAGGTGCCAGCGGGGAAAAGTGATGCTGGTCCTCACTGCCTCCTGGAATCCCTTCAAATGCCCCAGACAATTTGGCCCTCTCTGCTTTCCTGCGCACTCTATCCTCAAAAGCACCTTTTTTCACTTTCGGCGCTGTTTGGAGCAAAAAAGACAAACGTCCAGCTTTTGCTGCCACAGCAAAGGTGCCAGCGGGGAAAAGTGATGCTGGTCCTCACTGCCTCCTGGAACCCCTTCAAATGCCCCAGACAATTTGGCCCTCTCTGCTTTCCTGCGCACGCTATCCTCAAAAGCACCTTTTTTCACTTTCGGCGCTGTTTGGAGCAAAAAAGACAAACGTCCAGCTTTTGCTGCCACAGCAAAGGTGCCAGCGGGGAAAAGTGATGCTGGTCCTCACTGCCTCCTGGAACCCCTTCAAATGCCCCAGACAATTTGGCCCTCTCTGCTTTCCTGCGCACGCTATCCTCAAAAGCACCTTTTTTCACTTTCGGCGCCCTCCGGAGGAATGAAGAGAAACGTCCAGCTTTTGCTGCCACAGCAAAGGTGCCAGCGGGGAAAAGTGATGCTGCTTCTCACTGCCTCCTGGAACCCCTTCAAATGCCCCAGACAATTTGGCCCTATCTGCTTTCCTGAAAAGTCTATCCTCAAAAGCACCTTTTTTCACTTTCGGCGCTGTTTGGAGCAAAAAAGACAAACGTCCAGCTTTTGCTGCCACAGCAAAGGTGCCAGCGGGGAAAAGTGATGCTGCTTCTCACTGCCTCCTGGAACCCCTTCAAATGCCCCAGACAATTTGGCCCTATCTGCTTTCCTGAAAAGTCTATCCTCAAAAGCACCTTTTTTCACTTTCGGCGCTGTTTGGAGCAAAAAAGACAAACGTCCAGCTTTTGCTGCCACAGCAAAGGTGGCAGCGGGGAAAAGTGATGCTGCTTCTCACTGCCTCCTGGAACCCCTTCAAATGCCCCACACAATTTGGCCCTCTCTGCTTTCCTGCGCACGCTATCCTCAAATGCACCTTTTTTCACTTTCCGCGCTGTTTGGAGCAAAAAAGACAAACGTCCAGCTTTTGCTGCCACAGCAAAGGTGCCAGCGGGGAAAAGTGATGCTGGTCCTCACTGCCTCCTGGAACCCCTTCAAATGCCCCAGACAATTTGGCCCTCTCTGCTTTCCTGCGCACTCTATCCTCAAAAGCACCTTTTTTCACTTTCGGCGCCCTCCGGAGGAAAAAAGACAAACGTCCAGCTTTTGCTGCCACAGCAAAGGTGCCAGCGGGGAAAAGTGATGCTGCTTCTCACTGCCTCCTGGAACCCCTTCAAATGCCCCACACAATTTGGCCCTCTCTGCTTTCCTGCGCACGCTATCCTCAAAAGCACCTTTTTTCACTTTCGGCGCTGTTTGGAGCAAAAAAGACAAACGTCCAGCTTTTGCTGCCACAGCAAAGGTGCCAGCGGGGAAAAGTGATGCTGCTTCTCACTGCCTCCTGAACCCCTTCAAATGCCCCACACAATTTGGCCCTCTCTGCTTTCCTGCGCACGCTATCCTCAAATGTACCTTTTTTCACTTTCGGCGCTGTTTGGAGCAAAAAAGACAAACGTCCAGCTTTTGCTGCCACAGCAAAGGTGCCAGCGGGGAAAAGTGATGCTGGTCCTCACTGCCTCCTGGAACCCCTTCAAATGCCCCACACAATTTGGCCCTCTCTGCTTTCCTGCGCACTCTATCCTCAAAAGCACCTTTTTTCACTTTCGGCGCCCTCCGGAGGAAAAAAGACAAACGTCCAGCTTTTGCTGCCACAGCAAAGGTGCCAGCGGGGAAAAGTGATGCTGGTCCTCACTGCCTCCTGGAACCCCTTCAAATGCCCCAGACAATTTGGCCCTCTCTGCTTTCCTGCGCACGCTATCCTCAAATGCACCTTTTTTCACTTTCGGCGCTGTTTGGAGCAAAAAAGACAAACGTCCAGCTTTTGCTGCCACAGCAAAGGTGCCAGCGGGGAAAAGTGATGCTGGTCCTCACTGCCTCCTGGAACCCCTTCAAATGCCCCAGACAATTTGGCCCTCTCTGCTTTCCTGCGCACTCTATCCTCAAAAGCACCTTTTTTCACTTTCGGCGCCCTCCGGAGGAAAAAAGACAAACGTCCAGCTTTTGCTGCCACAGCAAAGGTGCCAGCGGGGAAAAGTGATGCTGGTCCTCACTGCCTCCTGGAACCCCTTCAAATGCCCCAGACAATTTGGCCCTCTCTGCTTTCCTGCGCACGCTATCCTCAAAAGCACCTTTTTTCACTTTCGGCGCTGTTTGGAGCAAAAAAGACAAACGTCCAGCTTTTGCTGCCACAGCAAAGGTGCCAGCGGGGAAAAGTGATGCTGGTCCTCACTGCCTCCTGGAACCCCTTCAAATGCCCCAGACAATTTGGCCCTCTCTGCTTTCCTGCGCACGCTATCCTCAAATGCACCTTTTTTCACTTTCGGCGCCCTCCGGAGGAATGAAGAGAAACGTCCAGCTTTTGCTGCCACAGCAAAGGTGCCAGCGGGGAAAAGTGATGCTGGTCCTCACTGCCTCCTGGAAGCCCTTCAAATGCCCCAGACAATTTGGCCCTCTCTGCTTTCCTGCGCACGCTATCCTCAAAAGCACCTTTTTTCACTTTCGGCGCTGTTTGGAGCAAAAAAGACAAACGTCCAGCTTTTGCTGCCACAGCAAAGGTGCCAGCGGGGAAAAGTGATGCTGCTTCTCACTGCCTCCTGGAACCCCTTCAAATGCCCCAGACAATTTGGCCCTCTCTGCTTTCCTGAAAAGTCTGTCCTCAAAAGCACCTTTTTTCACTTTCGGCGCTGTTTGGAGCAAAAAAGACAAACGTCCAGCTTTTGCTGCCACAGCAAAGGTGCCAGCGGGGAAAAGTGATGCTGGTCCTCACTGCCTCCTGGAACCCCTTCAAATGCCCCAGACAATTTGGCCCTCTCTGCTTTCCTGCGCACGCTATCCTCAAAAGCACCTTTTTTCACTTTCGGCGCCCTCCAGAGGAAAAAAGACAAACGTCCAGCTTTTGCTGCCACAGCAAAGGTGCCAGCGGGGAAAAGTGATGCTGGTCCTCACTGCCTCATGGAACCCCTTCAAATGCCCCAGACAATTTGGCCCTCTCTGCTTTCCTGAAAAGTCTATCCTCAAAAGCACCTTTTTTCACTTTCGGCGCTGTTTGGAGCAAAAAAGACAAACGTCCAGCTTTTGCTGCCACAGCAAAGGTGCCAGCGGGGAAAAGTGATGCTGGTCCTCACTGCCTCCTGGAACCCCTTCAAATGCCCCAGACAATTTGGCCCTCTCTGCTTTCCTGCGCACGCTATCCTCAAAAGCACCTTTTTTCACTTTCGGCGCTGTTTGGAGCAAAAAAGACAAACGTCCAGCTTTTGCTGCCACAGCAAAGGTGCCAGCGGGGAAAAGTGATGCTGGTCCTCACTGCCTCCTGGAACCCCTTCAAATGCCCCAGACAATTTGGCCCTCTCTGCTTTCCTGCGCACGCTATCCTCAAAAGCACCTTTTTTCACTTTCGGCGCCCTCCGGAGGAATGAAGACAAACGTCCAGCTTTTGCTGCCACAGCAAAGGTGCCAGCGGGGAAAAGTGATGCTGGTCCTCACTGCCTCCTGGAACCCCTTCAAATGCCCCAGACAATTTGGCCCTCTCTGCTTTCCTGAAAAGTCTATCCTCAAAAGCACCTTTTTTCACTTTCGGCGCTGTTTGGAGCAAAAAAGACAAACGTCCAGCTTTTGCTGCCACAGCAAAGGTGCCAGCGGGGAAAAGTGATGCTGCTTCTCACTGCCTCCTGGAACCCCTTCAAATGCCCCACACAATTTGGCCCTCTCTGCTTTCCTGCGCACGCTATCCTCAAATGCACCTTTTTTCACTTTCCGCGCTGTTTGGAGCAAAAAAGACAAACGTCCAGCTTTTGCTGCCACAGCAAAGGTGCCAGCGGGGAAAAGTGATGCTGGTCCTCACTGCCTCCTGGAACCCCTTCAAATGCCCCAGACAATTTGGCCCTCTCTGCTTTCCTGCGCACTCTATCCTCAAAAGCACCTTTTTTCACTTTCGGCGCTGTTTGGAGCAAAAAAGACAAACGTCCAGCTTTTGCTGCCACAGCAAAGGTGCCAGCGGGGAAAAGTGATGCTGCTTCTCACTGCCTCCTGGAACCCCTTCAAATGCCCCACACAATTTGGCCCTCTCTGCTTTCCTGCGCACGCTATCCTCAAAAGCACCTTTTTTCACTTTCGGCGCTGTTTGGAGCAAAAAAGACAAACGTCCAGCTTTTGCTGCCACAGCAAAGGTGCCAGCGGGGAAAAGTGATGCTGGTCCTCACTGCCTCCTGGAACCCCTTCAAATGCCCCAGACAATTTGGCCCTCTCTGCTTTCCTGCGCACGCTATCCTCAAAAGCACCTTTTTTCACTTTCGGCGCCCTCCGGAGGAATGAAGAGAAACGTCCAGCTTTTGCTGCCACAGCAAAGGTGCCAGCGGGGAAAAGTGATGCTGGTCCTCACTGCCTCCTGGAACCCCTTCAAATGCCCCAGACAATTTGGCCCTCTCTGCTTTCCTGAAAAGTCTATCCTCAAAAGCACCTTTTTTCACTTTCGGCGCTGTTTGGAGCAAAAAAGACAAACGTCCAGCTTTTGCTGCCACAGCAAAGGTGCCAGCGGGGAAAAGTGATGCTGGTCCTCACTGCCTCCTGGAAGCCCTTCAAATGCCCCAGACAATTTGGCCCTCTCTGCTTTCCTGCGCACGCTATCCTCAAAAGCACCTTTTTTCACTTTCGGCGCTGTTTGGAGCAAAAAAGACAAACGTCCAGCTTTTGCTGCCACAGCAAAGGTGCCAGCGGGGAAAAGTGATGCTGCTTCTCACTGCCTCCTGGAACCCCTTCAAATGCCCCAGACAATTTGGCCCTCTCTGCTTTCCTGAAAAGTCTGTCCTCAAAAGCACCTTTTTTCACTTTCGGCGCTGTTTGGAGCAAAAAAGACAAACGTCCAGCTTTTGCTGCCACAGCAAAGGTGCCAGCGGGGAAAAGTGATGCTGGTCCTCACTGCCTCCTGGAACCCCTTCAAATGCCCCAGACAATTTGGCCCTCTCTGCTTTCCTGCGCACGCTATCCTCAAAAGCACCTTTTTTCACTTTCGGCGCCCTCCAGAGGAAAAAAGACAAACGTCCAGCTTTTGCTGCCACAGCAAAGGTGCCAGCGGGGAAAAGTGATGCTGGTCCTCACTGCCTCCTGGAACCCCTTCAAATGCCCCAGACAATTTGGCCCTCTCTGCTTTCCTGAAAAGTCTATCCTCAAAAGCACCTTTTTTCACTTTCGGCGCTGTTTGGAGCAAAAAAGACAAACGTCCAGCTTTTGCTGCCACAGCAAAGGTGCCAGCGGGGAAAAGTGATGCTGGTCCTCACTGCCTCCTGGAACCCCTTCAAATGCCCCAGACAATTTGGCCCTCTCTGCTTTCCTGCGCACGCTATCCTCAAAAGCACCTTTTTTCACTTTCGGCGCTGTTTGGAGCAAAAAAGACAAACGTCCAGCTTTTGCTGCCACAGCAAAGGTGCCAGCGGGGAAAAGTGATGCTGGTCCTCACTGCCTCCTGGAACCCCTTCAAATGCCCCAGACAATTTGGCCCTCTCTGCTTTCCTGCGCACGCTATCCTCAAAAGCACCTTTTTTCACTTTCGGCGCCCTCCGGAGGAATGAAGACAAACGTCCAGCTTTTGCTGCCACAGCAAAGGTGCCAGCGGGGAAAAGTGATGCTGGTCCTCACTGCCTCCTGGAACCCCTTCAAATGCCCCAGACAATTTGGCCCTCTCTGCTTTCCTGAAAAGTCTATCCTCAAAAGCACCTTTTTTCACTTTCGGCGCTGTTTGGAGCAAAAAAGACAAACGTCCAGCTTTTGCTGCCACAGCAAAGGTGCCAGCGGGGAAAAGTGATGCTGCTTCTCACTGCCTCCTGGAACCCCTTCAAATGCCCCACACAATTTGGCCCTCTCTGCTTTCCTGCGCACGCTATCCTCAAATGCACCTTTTTTCACTTTCCGCGCTGTTTGGAGCAAAAAAGACAAACGTCCAGCTTTTGCTGCCACAGCAAAGGTGCCAGCGGGGAAAAGTGATGCTGGTCCTCACTGCCTCCTGGAACCCCTTCAAATGCCCCAGACAATTTGGCCCTCTCTGCTTTCCTGCGCACTCTATCCTCAAAAGCACCTTTTTTCACTTTCGGCGCTGTTTGGAGCAAAAAAGACAAACGTCCAGCTTTTGCTGCCACAGCAAAGGTGCCAGCGGGGAAAAGTGATGCTGCTTCTCACTGCCTCCTGGAACCCCTTCAAATGCCCCACACAATTTGGCCCTCTCTGCTTTCCTGCGCACGCTATCCTCAAAAGCACCTTTTTTCACTTTCGGCGCTGTTTGGAGCAAAAAAGACAAACGTCCAGCTTTTGCTGCCACAGCAAAGGTGCCAGCGGGGAAAAGTGATGCTGCTTCTCACTGCCTCCTGAACCCCTTCAAATGCCCCAGACAATTTGGCCCTCTCTGCTTTCCTGCGCACGCTATCCTCAAAAGCACCTTTTTTCACTTTCGGCGCTGTTTGGAGCAAAAAAGACAAACGTCCAGCTTTTGCTGCCACAGCAAAGGTGCCAGCGGGGAAAAGTGATGCTGGTCCTCACTGCCTCCTGGAACCCCTTCAAATGCCCCAGACAATTTGGCCCTCTCTGCTTTCCTGCGCACTCTATCCTCAAAAGCACCTTTTTTCACTTTCGGCGCCCTCCGGAGGAAAAAAGACAAACGTCCAGCTTTTGCTGCCACAGCAAAGGTGCCAGCGGGGAAAAGTGATGCTGGTCCTCACTGCCTCCTGGAACCCCTTCAAATGCCCCAGACAATTTGGCCCTCTCTGCTTTCCTGCGCACGCTATCCTCAAATGCACCTTTTTTCACTTTCGGCGCTGTTTGGAGCAAAAAAGACAAACGTCCAGCTTTTGCTGCCACAGCAAAGGTGCCAGCGGGGAAAAGTGATGCTGGTCCTCACTGCCTCCTGGAACCCCTTCAAATGCCCCAGACAATTTGCCCCTCTCTGCTTTCCTGCGCACTCTATCCTCAAAAGCACCTTTTTTCACTTTCGGCGCCCTCCGGAGGAAAAAAGACAAACGTCCAGCTTTTGCTGCCACAGCAAAGGTGCCAGCGGGGAAAAGTGATGCTGGTCCTCACTGCCTCCTGGAACCCCTTCAAATGCCCCAGACAATTTGGCCCTCTCTGCTTTCCTGCGCACGCTATCCTCAAAAGCACCTTTTTTCACTTTCGGCGCTGTTTGGAGCAAAAAAGACAAACGTCCAGCTTTTGCTGCCACAGCAAAGGTGCCAGCGGGGAAAAGTGATGCTGGTCCTCACTGCCTCCTGGAACCCCTTCAAATGCCCCAGACAATTTGGCCCTCTCTGCTTTCCTGAAAAGTCTATCCTCAAAAGCACCTTTTTTCACTTTCGGCGCTGTTTGGAGCAAAAAAGACAAACGTCCAGCTTTTGCTGCCACAGCAAAGGTGCCAGCGGGGAAAAGTGATGCTGGTCCTCACTGCCTCCTGGAAGCCCTTCAAATGCCCCAGACAATTTGGCCCTCTCTGCTTTCCTGCGCACGCTATCCTCAAAAGCACCTTTTTTCACTTTCGGCGCTGTTTGGAGCAAAAAAGACAAACGTCCAGCTTTTGCTGCCACAGCAAAGGTGCCAGCGGGGAAAAGTGATGCTGCTTCTCACTGCCTCCTGGAACCCCTTCAAATGCCCCAGACAATTTGGCCCTCTCTGCTTTCCTGCGCACGCTATCCTCAAAAACACCTTTTTTCACTTTCGGCGCTGTTTGGAGCAAAAAAGACAAACGTCCAGCTTTTGCTGCCACAGCAAAGGTGCCAGCGGGGAAAAGTGATGCTGGTCCTCACTGCCTCCTGGAACCCTTTCAAATGCCCCAGACAATTTGGCCCTCTCTGCTTTCCTGCGCACGCTATCCTCAAAAGCACCTTTTTTCACTTTCGGCGCTGTTTGGAGCAAAAAAGACAAACGTCCAGCTTTTGCTGCCACAGCAAAGGTGCCAGCGGGGAAAAGTGATGCTGGTCCTCACTGCCTCCTGGAAGCCCTTCAAATGCCCCAGACAATTTGGCCCTCTCTGCTTTCCTGCGCACGCTATCCTCAAATGCACCTTTTTTCACTTTCGGCGCTGTTTGGAGCAAAAAAGACAAACGTCCAGCTTTTGCTGCCACAGCAAAGGTGCCAGCGGGAAAAGTGATGCTGGTCCTCACTGCCTCCTGGAAGCCCTTCAAATGCCCCACACAATTTGGCCCTCTCTGCTTTCCTGCGCACTCTATCCTCAAAAGCACCTTTTTTCACTTTCGGCGCTGTTTGGAGCAAAAAAGACAAACGTCCAGCTTTTGCTGCCACAGCAAAGGTGCCAGCGGGGAAAAGTGATGCTGCTTCTCACTGCCTCCTGGAACCCCTTCAAATGCCCCACACAATTTGGCCCTCTCTGCTTTCCTGCGCACGCTATCCTCAAAAGCACCTTTTTTCACTTTCGGCGCTGTTTGGAGCAAAAAAGACAAACGTCCAGCTTTTGCTGCCACAGCAAAGGTGCCAGCGGGGAAAAGTGATGCTGGTCCTCACTGCCTCCTGGAACCCCTTCAAATGCCCCACACAATTTGGCCCTCTCTGCTTTCCTGCGCACGCTATCCTCAAAAGCACCTTTTTTCACTTTCGGCGCCCTCCAGAGGAAAAAAGACAAACGTCCAGCTTTTGCTGCCACAGCAAAGGTGCCAGCGGGGAAAAGTGATGCTGGTCCTCACTGCCTCCTGGAACCCCTTCAAATGCCCCAGACAATTTGGCCCTCTCTGCTTTCCTGCGCACTCTATCCTCAAAAGCACCTTTTTTCACTTTCCGCGCTGTTTGGAGCAAAAAAGACAAACGTCCAGCTTTTGCTGCCACAGCAAAGGTGCCAGCGGGGAAAAGTGATGCTGGTCCTCACTGCCTCCTGGAACCCCTTCAAATGCCCCAGACAATTTGGCCCTCTCTGCTTTCCTGCGCACGCTATCCTCAAAAGCACCTTTTTTCACTTTCGGCGCTGTTTGGAGCAAAAAAGACAAACGTCCAGCTTTTGCTGCCACAGCAAAGGTGCCAGCGGGGAAAAGTGATGCTGGTCCTCACTGCCTCCTGGAACCCCTTCAAATGCCCCAGACAATTTGGCCCTCTCTGCTTTCCTGCGCACGCTATCCTCAAAAGCACCTTTTTTCACTTTCGGCGCCCTCCGGAGGAATGAAGAGAAACGTCCAGCTTTTGCTGCCACAGCAAAGGTGCCAGCGGGGAAAAGTGATGCTGGTCCTCACTGCCTCCTGGAACCCCTTCAAATGCCCCAGACAATTTGGCCCTCTCTGCTTTCCTGCGCACGCTATCCTCAAAAGCACCTTTTTTCACTTTCGGCGCTGTTTGGAGCAAAAAAGACAAACGTCCAGCTTTTGCTGCCACAGCAAAGGTGCCAGCGGGGAAAAGTGATGCTGGTCCTCACTGCCTCCTGGAACCCCTTCAAATGCCCCAGACAATTTGGCCCTCTCTGCTTTCCTGCGCACGCTATCCTCAAAAGCACCTTTTTTCACTTTCGGCGCTGTTTGGAGCAAAAAAGACAAACGTCCAGCTTTTGCTGCCACAGCAAAGGTGCCAGCGGGGAAAAGTGATGCTGCTTCTCACTGCCTCCTGGAACCCCTTCAAATGCCCCAGACAATTTGGCCCTCTCTGCTTTCCTGCGCACGCTATCCTCAAAAGCACCTTTTTTCACTTTCGGCGCTGTTTGGAGCAAAAAAGACAAACGTCCAGCTTTTGCTGCCACAGCAAAGGTGCCAGCGGGAAAAGTGATGCTGGTCCTCACTGCCTCCTGGAACCCCTTCAAATGCCCCAGACAATTTGGCCCTCTCTGCTTTCCTGCGCACGCTATCCTCAAAAGCACCTTTTTTCACTTTCGGCGCTGTTTGGAGCAAAAAAGACAAACGTCCAGCTTTTGCTGCCACAGCAAAGGTGCCAGCGGGGAAAAGTGATGCTGCTTCTCACTGCCTCCTGGAACCCCTTCAAATGCCCCAGACAATTTGGCCCTCTCTGCTTTCCTGCGCACGCTATCCTCAAATGCACCTTTTTTCACTTTCGGCGCTGTTTGGAGCAAAAAAGACAAACGTCCAGCTTTTGCTGCCACAGCAAAGGTGCCAGCGGGGAAAAGTGATGCTGGTCCTCACTGCCTCCTGGAACCCCTTCAAATGCCCCACACAATTTGGCCCTCTCTGCTTTCCTGCGCACGCTATCCTCAAAAGCACCTTTTTTCACTTTCGGCGCTGTTTGGAGCAAAAAAGACAAACGTCCAGCTTTTGCTGCCACAGCAAAGGTGCCAGCGGGGAAAAGTGATGCTGGTCCTCACTGCCTCCTGGAACCCCTTCAAATGCCCCAGACAATTTGGCCCTCTCTGCTTTCCTGCGCACGCTATCCTCAAAAGCACCTTTTTTCACTTTCGGCGCCCTCCGGAGGAATGAAGAGAAACGTCCAGCTTTTGCTGCCACAGCAAAGGTGCCAGCGGGGAAAAGTGATGCTGGTCCTCACTGCCTCCTGGAACCCCTTCAAATGCCCCAGACAATTTGGCCCTCTCTGCTTTCCTGAAAAGTCTATCCTCAAAAGCACCTTTTTTCACTTTCGGCGCTGTTTGGAGCAAAAAAGACAAACGTCCAGCTTTTGCTGCCACAGCAAAGGTGCCAGCGGGGAAAAGTGATGCTGGTCCTCACTGCCTCCTGGAACCCCTTCAAATACCCCACACAATTTGGCCCTCTCTGGTTTCCTGCGCACGCTATCCTCAAATGCACCTTTTTTCACTTTCGGCGCTGTTTGGAGCAAAAAAGACAAACGTCCAGCTTTTGCTGCCACAGCAAAGGTGCCAGCGGGGAAAAGTGATGCTGGTCCTCACTGCCTCCTGGAACCCCTTCAAATGCCCCAGACAATTTGGCCCTCTCTGCTTTCCTGCGCACTCTATCCTCAAAAGCACCTTTTTTCACTTTCGGCGCCCTCCGGAGGAAAAAAGACAAACGTCCAGCTTTTGCTGCCACAGCAAAGGTGCCAGCGGGGAAAAGTGATGCTGGTCCTCACTGCCTCCTGGAACCCCTTCAAATGCCCCACACAATTTGGCCCTCTCTGGTTTCCTGCGCACGCTATCCTCAAATGCACCTTTTTTCACTTTCGGCGCTGTTTGGAGCAAAAAAGACAAACGTCCAGCTTTTGCTGCCACAGCAAAGGTGCCAGCGGGGAAAAGTGATGCTGGTCCTCACTGCCTCCTGGAACCCCTTCAAATGCCCCACACAATTTGGCCCTCTCTGCTTTCCTGCGCACGCTATCCTCAAAAGCACCTTTTTTCACTTTCGGCGCCCTCCAGAGGAAAAAAGACAAACGTCCAGCTTTTGCTGCCACAGCAAAGGTGCCAGCGGGGAAAAGTGATGCTGGTCCTCACTGCCTCCTGGAACCCCTTCAAATGCCCCAGACAATTTGGCCCTCTCTGCTTTCCTGCGCACTCTATCCTCAAAAGCACCTTTTTTCACTTTCCGCGCTGTTTGGAGCAAAAAAGACAAACGTCCAGCTTTTGCTGCCACAGCAAAGGTGCCAGCGGGGAAAAGTGATGCTGGTCCTCACTGCCTCCTGGAACCCCTTCAAATGCCCCAGACAATTTGGCCCTCTCTGCTTTCCTGCGCACGCTATCCTCAAATGCACCTTTTTTCACTTTCGGCGCTGTTTGGAGCAAAAAAGACAAACGTCCAGCTTTTGCTGCCACAGCAAAGGTGCCAGCGGGGAAAAGTGATGCTGGTCCTCACTGCCTCCTGGAACCCCTTCAAATGCCCCAGACAATTTGGCCCTCTCTGCTTTCCTGCGCACGCTATCCTCAAAAGCACCTTTTTTCACTTTCGGCGCCCTCCGGAGGAATGAAGAGAAACGTCCAGCTTTTGCTGCCACAGCAAAGGTGCCAGCGGGGAAAAGTGATGCTGGTCCTCACTGCCTCCTGGAACCCCTTCAAATGCCCCAGACAATTTGGCCCTCTCTGCTTTCCTGCGCACGCTATCCTCAAAAGCACCTTTTTTCACTTTCGGCGCTGTTTGGAGCAAAAAAGACAAACGTCCAGCTTTTGCTGCCACAGCAAAGGTGCCAGCGGGGAAAAGTGATGCTGCTTCTCACTGCCTCCTGGAACCCCTTCAAATGCCCCAGACAATTTGGCCCTCTCTGCTTTCCTGCGCACGCTATCCTCAAAAGCACCTTTTTTCACTTTCGGCGCTGTTTGGAGCAAAAAAGACAAACGTCCAGCTTTTGCTGCCACAGCAAAGGTGCCAGCGGGAAAAGTGATGCTGGTCCTCACTGCCTCCTGGAACCCCTTCAAATGCCCCAGACAATTTGGCCCTCTCTGCTTTCCTGCGCACGCTATCCTCAAAAGCACCTTTTTTCACTTTCGGCGCTGTTTGGAGCAAAAAAGACAAACGTCCAGCTTTTGCTGCCACAGCAAAGGTGCCAGCGGGGAAAAGTGATGCTGCTTCTCACTGCCTCCTGGAACCCCTTCAAATGCCCCAGACAATTTGGCCCTCTCTGCTTTCCTGCGCACGCTATCCTCAAATGCACCTTTTTTCACTTTCGGCGCTGTTTGGAGCAAAAAAGACAAACGTCCAGCTTTTGCTGCCACAGCAAAGGTGCCAGCGGGGAAAAGTGATGCTGGTCCTCACTGCCTCCTGGAACCCCTTCAAATGCCCCAGACAATTTGGCCCTCTCTGCTTTCCTGCGCACGCTATCCTCAAAAGCACCTTTTTTCACTTTCGGCGCTGTTTGGAGCAAAAAAGACAAACGTCCAGCTTTTGCTGCCACAGCAAAGGTGCCAGCGGGGAAAAGTGATGCTGGTCCTCACTGCCTCCTGGAACCCCTTCAAATGCCCCAGACAATTTGGCCCTCTCTGCTTTCCTGCGCACGCTATCCTCAAAAGCACCTTTTTTCACTTTCGGCGCCCTCCGGAGGAATGAAGAGAAACGTCCAGCTTTTGCTGCCACAGCAAAGGTGCCAGCGGGGAAAAGTGATGCTGGTCCTCACTGCCTCCTGGAACCCCTTCAAATGCCCCAGACAATTTGGCCCTCTCTGCTTTCCTGAAAAGTCTATCCTCAAAAGCACCTTTTTTCACTTTCGGCGCTGTTTGGAGCAAAAAAGACAAACGTCCAGCTTTTGCTGCCACAGCAAAGGTGCCAGCGGGGAAAAGTGATGCTGGTCCTCACTGCCTCCTGGAACCCCTTCAAATACCCCACACAATTTGGCCCTCTCTGGTTTCCTGCGCACGCTATCCTCAAATGCACCTTTTTTCACTTTCGGCGCTGTTTGGAGCAAAAAAGACAAACGTCCAGCTTTTGCTGCCACAGCAAAGGTGCCAGCGGGGAAAAGTGATGCTGGTCCTCACTGCCTCCTGGAACCCCTTCAAATGCCCCAGACAATTTGGCCCTCTCTGCTTTCCTGCGCACTCTATCCTCAAAAGCACCTTTTTTCACTTTCGGCGCCCTCCGGAGGAAAAAAGACAAACGTCCAGCTTTTGCTGCCACAGCAAAGGTGCCAGCGGGGAAAAGTGATGCTGGTCCTCACTGCCTCCTGGAACCCCTTCAAATGCCCCACACAATTTGGCCCTCTCTGCTTTCCTGCGCACGCTATCCTCAAATGCACCTTTTTTCACTTTCGGCGCTGTTTGGAGCAAAAAAGACAAACGTCCAGCTTTTGCTGCCACAGCAAAGGTGCCAGCGGGGAAAAGTGATGCTGGTCCTCACTGCCTCCTGGAACCCCTTCAAATGCCCCACACAATTTGGCCCTCTCTGGTTTCCTGCGCACGCTATCCTCAAATGCACCTTTTTTCACTTTCGGCGCTGTTTGGAGCAAAAAAGACAAACGTCCAGCTTTTGCTGCCACAGCAAAGGTGCCAGCGGGGAAAAGTGATGCTGGTCCTCACTGCCTCCTGGAATCCCTTCAAATGCCCCAGACAATTTGGCCCTCTCTGCTTTCCTGCGCACTCTATCCTCAAAAGCACCTTTTTTCACTTTCGGCGCTGTTTGGAGCAAAAAAGACAAACGTCCAGCTTTTGCTGCCACAGCAAAGGTGCCAGCGGGGAAAAGTGATGCTGGTCCTCACTGCCTCCTGGAACCCCTTCAAATGCCCCAGACAATTTGGCCCTATCTGCTTTCCTGCGCACGCTATCCTCAAAAGCACCTTTTTTCACTTTCGGCGCTGTTTGGAGCAAAAAAGACAAACGTCCAGCTTTTGCTGCCACAGCAAAGGTGCCAGCGGGGAAAAGTGATGCTGGTCCTCACTGCCTCCTGGAACCCCTTCAAATGCCCCAGACAATTTGGCCCTCTCTGCTTTCCTGAAAAGTCTATCCTCAAAAGCACCTTTTTTCACTTTCGGCGCTGTTTGGAGCAAAAAAGACAAACGTCCAGCTTTTGCTGCCACAGCAAAGGTGCCAGCGGGGAAAAGTGATGCTGCTTCTCACTGCTTCCTGGAACCCCTTCAAATGCCCCAGACAATTTGGCCCTCTCTGCTTTCCTGCGCACGCTATCCTCAAAAGCACCTTTTTTCACTTTCGGCGCTGTTTGGAGCAAAAAAGACAAACGTCCAGCTTTTGCTGCCACAGCAAAGGTGCCAGCGGGGAAAAGTGATGCTGCTTCTCACTGCCTCCTGGAACCCCTTCAAATGCCCCAGACAATTTGGCCCTATCTGCTTTCCTGAAAAGTCTATCCTCAAAAGCACCTTTTTTCACTTTCGGCGCTGTTTGGAGCAAAAAAGACAAACGTCCAGCTTTTGCTGCCACAGCAAAGGTGCCAGCGGGGAAAAGTGATGCTGCTTCTCACTGCCTCCTGGAACCCCTTCAAATGCCCCAGACAATTTGGCCCTCTCTGCTTTCCTGAAAAGTCTGTCCTCAAAAGCACCTTTTTTCACTTTCGGCGCTGTTTGGATCAAAAAAGACAAACGTCCAGCTTTTGCTGCCACAGCAAAGGTGCCAGCGGGGAAAAGTGATGCTGGTCCTCACTGCCTCCTGGAACCCCTTCAAATGCCCCAGACAATTTGGCCCTCTCTGCTTTCCTGAAAAGTCTATCCTCAAAAGCACCTTTTTTCACTTTCGGCGCTGTTTGGAGCAAAAAAGACAAACGTCCAGCTTTTGCTGCCACAGCAAAGGTGCCAGCGGGGAAAAGTGATGCTGCTTCTCACTGCCTCCTGGAACCCCTTCAAATGCCCCAGACAATTTGGCCCTCTCTGCTTTCCTGCGCACGCTATCCTCAAATGCACCTTTTTTCACTTTCGGCGCTGTTTGGAGCAAAAAAGACAAACGTCCAGCTTTTGCTGCCACAGCAAAGGTGCCAGCGGGGAAAAGTGATGCTGGTCCTCACTGCCTCCTGGAAGCCCTTCAAATGCCCCACACAATTTGGCCCTCTCTGCTTTCCTGCGCACGCTATCCTCAAAAGCACCTTTTTTCACTTTCGGCGCTGTTTGGAGCAAAAAAGACAAACGTCCAGCTTTTGCTGCCACAGCAAAGGTGCCAGCGGGGAAAAGTGATGCTGGTCCTCACTGCCTCCTGGAACCCCTTCAAATGCCCCAGACAATTTGGCCCTCTCTGCTTTCCTGCGCACGCTATCCTCAAAAGCACCTTTTTTCACTTTCGGCGCCCTCCGGAGGAATGAAGAGAAACGTCCAGCTTTTGCTGCCACAGCAAAGGTGCCAGCGGGGAAAAGTGATGCTGGTCCTCACTGCCTCCTGGAACCCCTTCAAATGCCCCAGACAATTTGGCCCTCTCTGCTTTCCTGAAAAGTCTATCCTCAAAAGCACCTTTTTTCACTTTCGGCGCTGTTTGGAGCAAAAAAGACAAACGTCCAGCTTTTGCTGCCACAGCAAAGGTGCCAGCGGGGAAAAGTGATGCTGGTCCTCACTGCCTCCTGGAACCCCTTCAAATACCCCACACAATTTGGCCCTCTCTGGTTTCCTGCGCACGCTATCCTCAAATGCACCTTTTTTCACTTTCCGCGCTGTTTGGAGCAAAAAAGACAAACGTCCAGCTTTTGCTGCCACAGCAAAGGTGCCAGCGGGGAAAAGTGATGCTGGTCCTCACTGCCTCCTGGAACCCCTTCAAATGCCCCAGACAATTTGGCCCTCTCTGCTTTCCTGCGCACTCTATCCTCAAAAGCACCTTTTTTCACTTTCGACGCCCTCCGGAGGAAAAAAGACAAACGTCCAGCTTTTGCTGCCACAGCAAAGGTGCCAGCGGGGAAAAGTGATGCTGGTCCTCACTGCCTCCTGGAACCCCTTCAAATGCCCCACACAATTTGGCCCTCTCTGGTTTCCTGCGCACTCTATCCTCAAAAGCACCTTTTTTCACTTTCGGCGCCCTCCGGAGCAAAAAAGACAAACGTCCAGCTTTTGCTGCCACAGCAAAGGTGCCAGCGGGGAAAAGTGATGCTGGTCCTCACTGCCTCCTGGAAGCCCTTCAAATGCCCCACACAATTTGGCCCTCTCTGCTTTCCTGCGCACTCCATCCTCAAAAGCACCTTTTTTCATATTCGGCGCTGTTTGGAGCAAAAAAGACAAACGTCCAGCTTTTGCTGCCACAGCAAAGGTGCCAGCGGGGAAAAGTGATGCTGGTCCTCACTGCCTCCTGGAACCCCTTCAAATGCCCCAGACAATTTGGCCCTCTCTGCTTTCCTGCGCACGCTATCCTCAAAAGCACCTTTTTTCACTTTCGGCGCTGTTTGGAGCAAAAAAGACAAACGTCCAGCTTTTGCTGCCACAGCAAAGGTGCCAGCGGGGAAAAGTGATGCTGGTCCTCACTGCCTCCTGGAAGCCCTTCAAATGCCCCAGACAATTTGGCCCTCTCTGCTTTCCTGCGCACGCTATCCTCAAAAGCACCTTTTTTCACTTTCGGCGCCCTCCGGAGGAATGAAGACAAACGTCCAGCTTTTGCTGCCACAGCAAAGGTGCCAGCGGG
Source organism: Vanellus vanellus (assembly GCF_965231255.1). Taxonomy (NCBI): domain Eukaryota; kingdom Metazoa; phylum Chordata; class Aves; order Charadriiformes; family Charadriidae; genus Vanellus; species Vanellus vanellus. The sequence goes on from NW_028128279.1 coordinate 43,523, forward strand.
GAAAAGTGATGCTGCTTCTCACTGCCTCCTGGAACCCCTTCAAATGCCCCAGACAATTTGGCCCTATCTGCTTTCCTGAAAAGTCTATCCTCAAAAGCACCTTTTTTCACTTTCGGCGCTGTTTGGAGCAAAAAAGACAAACGTCCAGCTTTTGCTGCCACAGCAAAGGTGGCAGCGGGGAAAAGTGATGCTGCTTCTCACTGCCTCCTGGAACCCCTTCAAATGCCCCAGACAATTTGGCCCTCTCTGCTTTCCTGAAAAGTCTATCCTCAAAAGCACCTTTTTTCACTTTCGGCGCTGTTTGGAGCAAAAAAGACAAACGTCCAGCTTTTGCTGCCACAGCAAAGGTGCCAGCGGGGAAAAGTGATGCTGCTTCTCACTGCTTCCTGGAACCCCTTCAAATGCCCCAGACAATTTGGCCCTCTCTGCTTTCCTGCGCACGCTATCCTCAAAAGCACCTTTTTTCACTTTCGGCGCTGTTTGGAGCAAAAAAGACAAACGTCCAGCTTTTGCTGCCACAGCAAAGGTGCCAGCGGGGAAAAGTGATGCTGCTTCTCACTGCCTCCTGGAACCCCTTCAAATGCCCCAGACAATTTGGCCCTATCTGCTTTCCTGAAAAGTCTATCCTCAAAAGCACCTTTTTTCACTTTCGGCGCTGTTTGGAGCAAAAAAGACAAACGTCCAGCTTTTGCTGCCACAGCAAAGGTGCCAGCGGGGAAAAGTGATGCTGGTCCTCACTGCCTCCTGGAACCCCTTCAAATGCCCCACACAATTTGGCCCTCTCTGCTTTCCTGCGCACGCTATCCTCAAATGCACCTTTTTTCACTTTCGGCGCTGTTTGGAGCAAAAAAGACAAACGTCCAGCTTTTGCTGCCACAGCAAAGGTGCCAGCGGGGAAAAGTGATGCTGGTCCTCACTGCCTCCTGGAACCCCTTCAAATGCCCCAGACAATTTGGCCCTCTCTGCTTTCCTGCGCACTCTATCCTCAAAAGCACCTTTTTTCACTTTCGGCGCCCTCCGGAGCAAAAAAGACAAACGTCCAGCTTTTGCTGCCACAGCAAAGGTGCCAGCGGGGAAAAGTGATGCTGGTCCTCACTGCCTCCTGGAACCCCTTCAAATGCCCCAGACAATTTGGCCCTCTCTGCTTTCCTGCGCACGCTATCCTCAAAAGCACCTTTTTTCACTTTCGGCGCTGTTTGGAGCAAAAAAGACAAACGTCCAGCTTTTGCTGCCACAGCAAAGGTGCCAGCGGGGAAAAGTGATGCTGGTCCTCACTGCCTCCTGGAAGCCCTTCAAATGCCCCAGACAATTTGGCCCTCTCTGCTTTCCTGCGCACGCTATCCTCAAAAGCACCTTTTTTCACTTTCGGCGCCCTCCGGAGGAATGAAGACAAACGTCCAGCTTTTGCTGCCACAGCAAAGGTGCCAGCGGGGAAAAGTGATGCTGCTTCTCACTGCCTCCTGGAACCCCTTCAAATGCCCCAGACAATTTGGCCCTATCTGCTTTCCTGAAAAGTCTATCCTCAAAAGCACCTTTTTTCACTTTCGGCGCTGTTTGGAGCAAAAAAGACAAACGTCCAGCTTTTGCTGCCACAGCAAAGGTGGCAGCGGGGAAAAGTGATGCTGCTTCTCACTGCCTCCTGGAACCCCTTCAAATGCCCCAGACAATTTGGCCCTCTCTGCTTTCCTGAAAAGTCTATCCTCAAAAGCACCTTTTTTCACTTTCGGCGCTGTTTGGAGCAAAAAAGACAAACGTCCAGCTTTTGCTGCCACAGCAAAGGTGCCAGCGGGGAAAAGTGATGCTGCTTCTCACTGCTTCCTGGAACCCCTTCAAATGCCCCAGACAATTTGGCCCTCTCTGCTTTCCTGCGCACGCTATCCTCAAAAGCACCTTTTTTCACTTTCGGCGCTGTTTGGAGCAAAAAAGACAAACGTCCAGCTTTTGCTGCCACAGCAAAGGTGCCAGCGGGGAAAAGTGATGCTGCTTCTCACTGCCTCCTGGAACCCCTTCAAATGCCCCAGACAATTTGGCCCTATCTGCTTTCCTGAAAAGTCTATCCTCAAAAGCACCTTTTTTCACTTTCGGCGCTGTTTGGAGCAAAAAAGACAAACGTCCAGCTTTTGCTGCCACAGCAAAGGTGCCAGCGGGGAAAAGTGATGCTGGTCCTCACTGCCTCCTGGAACCCCTTCAAATGCCCCACACAATTTGGCCCTCTCTGCTTTCCTGCGCACGCTATCCTCAAATGCACCTTTTTTCACTTTCGGCGCTGTTTGGAGCAAAAAAGACAAACGTCCAGCTTTTGCTGCCACAGCAAAGGTGCCAGCGGGGAAAAGTGATGCTGGTCCTCACTGCCTCCTGGAACCCCTTCAAATGCCCCAGACAATTTGGCCCTCTCTGCTTTCCTGCGCACTCTATCCTCAAAAGCACCTTTTTTCACTTTCGGCGCCCTCCGGAGCAAAAAAGACAAACGTCCAGCTTTTGCTGCCACAGCAAAGGTGCCAGCGGGGAAAAGTGATGCTGGTCCTCACTGCCTCCTGGAAGCCCTTCAAATGCCCCACACAATTTGGCCCTCTCTGCTTTCCTGCGCACTCCATCCTCAAAAGCACCTTTTTTCATATTCGGCGCTGTTTGGAGCAAAAAAGACAAACGTCCAGCTTTTGCTGCCACAGCAAAGGTGCCAGCGGGGAAAAGTGATGCTGGTCCTCACTGCCTCCTGGAACCCCTTCAAATGCCCCAGACAATTTGGCCCTCTCTGCTTTCCTGCGCACGCTATCCTCAAAAGCACCTTTTTTCACTTTCGGCGCCCTCCGGAGGAATGAAGACAAACGTCCAGCTTTTGCTGCCACAGCAAAGGTGCCAGCGGGGAAAAGTGATGCTGCTTCTCACTGCCTCCTGGAACCCCTTCAAATGCCCCAGACAATTTGGCCCTATCTGCTTTCCTGAAAAGTCTATCCTCAAAAGCACCTTTTTTCACTTTCGGCGCTGTTTGGAGCAAAAAAGACAAACGTCCAGCTTTTGCTGCCACAGCAAAGGTGGCAGCGGGGAAAAGTGATGCTGCTTCTCACTGCCTCCTGGAACCCCTTCAAATGCCCCAGACAATTTGGCCCTCTCTGCTTTCCTGCGCACGCTATCCTCAAAAGCACCTTTTTTCACTTTTGGCGCTGTTTGGAGCAAAAAAGACAAACGTCCAGCTTTTGCTGCCACAGCAAAGGTGCCAGCGGGGAAAAGTGATGCTGCTTCTCACTGCTTCCTGGAACCCCTTCAAATGCCCCAGACAATTTGGCCCTCTCTGCTTTCCTGCGCACGCTATCCTCAAAAGCACCTTTTTTCACTTTCGGCGCTGTTTGGAGCAAAAAAGACAAACGTCCAGCTTTTGCTGCCACAGCAAAGGTGCCAGCGGGGAAAAGTGATGCTGCTTCTCACTGCCTCCTGGAACCCCTTCAAATGCCCCAGACAATTTGGCCCTATCTGCTTTCCTGAAAAGTCTATCCTCAAAAGCACCTTTTTTCACTTTCGGCGCTGTTTGGAGCAAAAAAGACAAACGTCCAGCTTTTGCTGCCACAGCAAAGGTGCCAGCGGGGAAAAGTGATGCTGCTTCTCACTGCCTCCTGGAACCCCTTCAAATGCCCCAGACAATTTGGCCCTCTCTGCTTTCCTGAAAAGTCTGTCCTCAAAAGCACCTTTTTTCACTTTCGGCGCTGTTTGGAGCAAAAAAGACAAACGTCCAGCTTTTGCTGCCACAGCAAAGGTGCCAGCGGGGAAAAGTGATGCTGGTCCTCACTGCCTCCTGGAACCCCTTCAAATGCCCCAGACAATTTGGCCCTCTCTGCTTTCCTGAAAAGTCTATCCTCAAAAGCACCTTTTTTCACTTTCGGCGCTGTTTGGAGCAAAAAAGACAAACGTCCAGCTTTTGCTGCCACAGCAAAGGTGCCAGCGGGGAAAAGTGATGCTGGTCCTCACTGCCTCCTGGAACCCCTTCAAATGCCCCAGACAATTTGGCCCTCTCTGCTTTCCTGCGCACGCTATCCTCAAAAGCACCTTTTTTCACTTTCGGCGCTGTTTGGAGCAAAAAAGACAAACGTCCAGCTTTTGCTGCCACAGCAAAGGTGCCAGCGGGGAAAAGTGATGCTGGTCCTCACTGCCTCCTGGAACCCCTTCAAATGCCCCAGACAATTTGGCCCTCTCTGCTTTCCTGCGCACGCTATCCTCAAAAGCACCTTTTTTCACTTTCGGCGCCCTCCGGAGGAATGAAGACAAACGTCCAGCTTTTGCTGCCACAGCAAAGGTGCCAGCGGGGAAAAGTGATGCTGGTCCTCACTGCCTCCTGGAACCCCTTCAAATGCCCCACACAATTTGGCCCTCTCTGCTTTCCTGAAAAGTCTATCCTCAAAAGCACCTTTTTTCACTTTCGGCGCTGTTTGGAGCAAAAAAGACAAACGTCCAGCTTTTGCTGCCACAGCAAAGGTGCCAGCGGGGAAAAGTGATGCTGCTTCTCACTGCCTCCTGGAACCCCTTCAAATGCCCCACACAATTTGGCCCTCTCTGCTTTCCTGCGCACGCTATCCTCAAATGCACCTTTTTTCACTTTCCGCGCTGTTTGGAGCAAAAAAGACAAACGTCCAGCTTTTGCTGCCACAGCAAAGGTGCCAGCGGGGAAAAGTGATGCTGGTCCTCACTGCCTCCTGGAACCCCTTCAAATGCCCCAGACAATTTGGCCCTCTCTGCTTTCCTGCGCACTCTATCCTCAAAAGCACCTTTTTTCACTTTCGGCGCCCTCCGGAGGAAAAAAGACAAACGTCCAGCTTTTGCTGCCACAGCAAAGGTGCCAGCGGGGAAAAGTGATGCTGCTTCTCACTGCCTCCTGGAACCCCTTCAAATGCCCCACACAATTTGGCCCTCTCTGCTTTCCTGCGCACGCTATCCTCAAAAGCACCTTTTTTCACTTTCGGCGCTGTTTGGAGCAAAAAAGACAAACGTCCAGCTTTTGCTGCCACAGCAAAGGTGCCAGCGGGGAAAAGTGATGCTGGTCCTCACTGCCTCCTGGAACCCCTTCAAATGCCCCACACAATTTGGCCCTCTCTGCTTTCCTGCGCACTCTATCCTCAAAAGCACCTTTTTTCACTTTCGGCGCCCTCCGGAGGAAAAAAGACAAACGTCCAGCTTTTGCTGCCACAGCAAAGGTGCCAGCGGGGAAAAGTGATGCTGGTCCTCACTGCCTCCTGGAACCCCTTCAAATGCCCCAGACAATTTGGCCCTCTCTGCTTTCCTGCGCACGCTATCCTCAAATGCACCTTTTTTCACTTTCGGCGCTGTTTGGAGCAAAAAAGACAAACGTCCAGCTTTTGCTGCCACAGCAAAGGTGCCAGCGGGGAAAAGTGATGCTGGTCCTCACTGCCTCCTGGAACCCCTTCAAATGCCCCAGACAATTTGGCCCTCTCTGCTTTCCTGCACACGCTATCCTCAAAAGCACCTTTTTTCACTTTCGGCGCCCTCCGGAGGAATGAAGACAAACGTCCAGCTTTTGCTGCCACAGCAAAGGTGCCAGCGGGGAAAAGTGATGCTGGTCCTCACTGCCTCCTGGAACCCCTTCAAATGCCCCAGACAATTTGGCCCTCTCTGCTTTCCTGAAAAGTCTATCCTCAAAAGCACCTTTTTTCACTTTCGGCGCTGTTTGGAGCAAAAAAGACAAACGTCCAGCTTTTGCTGCCACAGCAAAGGTGCCAGCGGGGAAAAGTGATGCTGGTCCTCACTGCCTCCTGGAACCCCTTCAAATGCCCCAGACAATTTGGCCCTCTCTGCTTTCCTGCGCACGCTATCCTCAAAAGCACCTTTTTTCACTTTCGGCGCTGTTTGGAGCAAAAAAGACAAACGTCCAGCTTTTGCTGCCACAGCAAAGGTGCCAGCGGGGAAAAGTGATGCTGCTTCTCACTGCCTCCTGGAACCCCTTCAAATGCCCCAGACAATTTGGCCCTCTCTGCTTTCCTGCGCACGCTATCCTCAAATGCACCTTTTTTCACTTTCGGCGCTGTTTGGAGCAAAAAAGACAAACGTCCAGCTTTTGCTGCCACAGCAAAGGTGCCAGCGGGGAAAAGTGATGCTGGTCCTCACTGCCTCCTGGAACCCCTTCAAATGCCCCAGACAATTTGGCCCTCTCTGCTTTCCTGCGCACGCTATCCTCAAATGCACCTTTTTTCACTTTCGGCGCTGTTTGGAGCAAAAAAGACAAACGTCCAGCTTTTGCTGCCACAGCAAAGGTGCCAGCGGGGAAAAGTGATGCTGGTCCTCACTGCCTCCTGAACCCCTTCAAATGCCCCAGACAATTTGGCCCTCTCTGCTTTCCTGCGCACGCTATCCTCAAAAACACCTTTTTTCACTTTCGGCGCTGTTTGGAGCAAAAAAGACAAACGTCCAGCTTTTGCTGCCACAGCAAAGGTGCCAGCGGGGAAAAGTGATGCTGGTCCTCACTGCCTCCTGGAACCCTTTCAAATGCCCCAGACAATTTGGCCCTCTCTGCTTTCCTGCGCACGCTATCCTCAAAAGCACCTTTTTTCACTTTCGGCGCTGTTTGGAGCAAAAAAGACAAACGTCCAGCTTTTGCTGCCACAGCAAAGGTGCCAGCGGGGAAAAGTGATGCTGGTCCTCACTGCCTCCTGGAACCCCTTCAAATGCCCCAGACAATTTGGCCCTCTCTGCTTTCCTGCGCACGCTATCCTCAAATGCACCTTTTTTCACTTTCGGCGCTGTTTGGAGCAAAAAAGACAAACGTCCAGCTTTTGCTGCCACAGCAAAGGTGCCAGCGGGGAAAAGTGATGCTGGTCCTCACTGCCTCCTGGAAGCCCTTCAAATGCCCCACACAATTTGGCCCTCTCTGCTTTCCTGCGCACTCTATCCTCAAAAGCACCTTTTTTCACTTTCGGCGCTGTTTGGAGCAAAAAAGACAAACGTCCAGCTTTTGCTGCCACAGCAAAGGTGCCAGCGGGGAAAAGTGATGCTGGTCCTCACTGCCTCCTGGAAGCCCTTCAAATGCCCCAGACAATTTGGCCCTCTCTGCTTTCCTGCGCACGCTATCCTCAAAAGCACCTTTTTTCACTTTCGGCGCTGTTTGGAGCAAAAAAGACAAACGTCCAGCTTTTGCTGCCACAGCAAAGGTGCCAGCGGGGAAAAGTGATGCTGGTCCTCACTGCCTCCTGGAACCCCTTCAAATGCCCCAGACAATTTGGCCCTCTCTGCTTTCCTGCGCACGCTATCCTCAAATGCACCTTTTTTCACTTTCGGCGCTGTTTGGAGCAAAAAAGACAAACGTCCAGCTTTTGCTGCCACAGCAAAGGTGCCAGCGGGGAAAAGTGATGCTGCTTCTCACTGCCTCCTGGAACCCCTTCAAATGCCCCAGACAATTTGGCCCTCTCTGCTTTCCTGAAAAGTCTGTCCTCAAAAGCACCTTTTTTCACTTTCGGCGCTGTTTGGAGCAAAAAAGACAAACGTCCAGCTTTTGCTGCCACAGCAAAGGTGCCAGCGGGGAAAAGTGATGCTGGTCCTCACTGCCTCCTGGAACCCCTTCAAATGCCCCAGACAATTTGGCCCTCTCTGCTTTCCTGCGCACGCTATCCTCAAAAGCACCTTTTTTCACTTTCGGCGCCCTCCAGAGGAAAAAAGACAAACGTCCAGCTTTTGCTGCCACAGCAAAGGTGCCAGCGGGGAAAAGTGATGCTGGTCCTCACTGCCTCCTGGAACCCCTTCAAATGCCCCAGACAATTTGGCCCTCTCTGCTTTCCTGCGCACTCTATCCTCAAAAGCACCTTTTATCACTTTCCGCGCTGTTTGGAGCAAAAAAGACAAACGTCCAGCTTTTGCTGCCACAGCAAAGGTGCCAGCGGGGAAAAGTGATGCTGGTCCTCACTGCCTCCTGGAACCCCTTCAAATGCCCCAGACAATTTGGCCCTCTCTGCTTTCCTGCGCACGCTATCCTCAAAAGCACCTTTTTTCACTTTCGGCGCCCTCCGGAGGAATGAAGAGAAACGTCCAGCTTTTGCTGCCACAGCAAAGGTGCCAGCGGGGAAAAGTGATGCTGGTCCTCACTGCCTCCTGGAACCCCTTCAAATGCCCCAGACAATTTGGCCCTCTCTGCTTTCCTGAAAAGTCTATCCTCAAAAGCACCTTTTTTCACTTTCGGCGCTGTTTGGAGCAAAAAAGACAAACGTCCAGCTTTTGCTGCCACAGCAAAGGTGCCAGCGGGGAAAAGTGATGCTGGTCCTCACTGCCTCCTGGAAGCCCTTCAAATGCCCCAGACAATTTGGCCCTCTCTGCTTTCCTGCGCACGCTATCCTCAAAAGCACCTTTTTTCACTTTCGGCGCTGTTTGGAGCAAAAAAGACAAACGTCCAGCTTTTGCTGCCACAGCAAAGGTGCCAGCGGGGAAAAGTGATGCTGCTTCTCACTGCCTCCTGGAACCCCTTCAAATGCCCCAGACAATTTGGCCCTCTCTGGTTTCCTGCGCACGCTATCCTCAAATGCACCTTTTTTCACTTTCGGCGCTGTTTGGAGCAAAAAAGACAAACGTCCAGCTTTTGCTGCCACAGCAAAGGTGCCAGCGGGGAAAAGTGATGCTGGTCCTCACTGCCTCCTGGAACCCCTTCAAATGCCCCAGACAATTTGGCCCTCTCTGCTTTCCTGCGCACTCTATCCTCAAAAGCACCTTTTTTCACTTTCGGCGCCCTCCGGAGGAAAAAAGACAAACGCCCAGCTTTTGCTGCCACAGCAAAGGTGCCAGCGGGGAAAAGTGATGCTGGTCCTCACTGCCTCCTGGAACCCCTTCAAATGCCCCAGACAAATTGGCCCTCTCTGCTTTCCTGCGCACGCTATCCTCAAAAGCACCTTTTTTCACTTTCGGCGCTGTTTGGAGCAAAAAAGACAAACGTCCAGCTTTTGCTGCCACAGCAAAGGTGCCAGCGGGGAAAAGTGATGCTGGTCCTCACTGCCTCCTGGAATCCCTTCAAATGCCCCAGACAATTTGGCCCTCTCTGCTTTCCTGCGCACTCTATCCTCAAAAGCACCTTTTTTCACTTTCGGCGCTGTTTGGAGCAAAAAAGACAAACGTCCAGCTTTTGCTGCCACAGCAAAGGTGCCAGCGGGGAAAAGTGATGCTGGTCCTCACTGCCTCCTGGAACCCCTTCAAATGCCCCAGACAATTTGGCCCTCTCTGCTTTCCTGCGCACGCTATCCTCAAAAGCACCTTTTTTCACTTTCGGCGCTGTTTGGAGCAAAAAAGACAAACGTCCAGCTTTTGCTGCCACAGCAAAGGTGCCAGCGGGGAAAAGTGATGCTGGTCCTCACTGCCTCCTGGAACCCCTTCAAATGCCCCAGACAATTTGGCCCTCTCTGCTTTCCTGCGCACGCTATCCTCAAAAGCACCTTTTTTCACTTTCGGCGCCCTCCGGAGGAATGAAGACAAACGTCCAGCTTTTGCTGCCACAGCAAAGGTGCCAGCGGGGAAAAGTGATGCTGCTTCTCACTGCCTCCTGGAACCCCTTCAAATGCCCCAGACAATTTGGCCCTATCTGCTTTCCTGAAAAGTCTATCCTCAAAAGCACCTTTTTTCACTTTCGGCGCTGTTTGGAGCAAAAAAGACAAACGTCCAGCTTTTGCTGCCACAGCAAAGGTGGCAGCGGGGAAAAGTGATGCTGCTTCTCACTGCCTCCTGGAACCCCTTCAAATGCCCCAGACAATTTGGCCCTCTCTGCTTTCCTGCGCACGCTATCCTCAAAAGCACCTTTTTTCACTTTCGGCGCTGTTTGGAGCAAAAAAGACAAACGTCCAGCTTTTGCTGCCACAGCAAAGGTGCCAGCGGGGAAAAGTGATGCTGCTTCTCATTGCCTCCTGGAACCCCTTCAAATGCCCCAGACAATTTGGCCCTCTCTGCTTTCCTGCGCACGCTATCCTCAAAAGCACCTTTTTTCACTTTCGGCGCTGTTTGGAGCAAAAAAGACAAACGTCCAGCTTTTGCTGCCACAGCAAAGGTGCCAGCGGGGAAAAGTGATGCTGCTTCTCACTGCCTCCTGGAACCCCTTCAAATGCCCCAGACAATTTGGCCCTATCTGCTTTCCTGAAAAGTCTATCCTCAAAAGCACCTTTTTTCACTTTCGGCGCTGTTTGGAGCAAAAAAGACAAACGTCCAGCTTTTGCTGCCACAGCAAAGGTGCCAGCGGGGAAAAGTGATGCTGCTTCTCACTGCCTCCTGGAACCCCTTCAAATGCCCCAGACAATTTGGCCCTCTCTGCTTTCCTGAAAAGTCTGTCCTCAAAAGCACCTTTTTTCACTTTCCGCGCTGTTTGGAGCAAAAAAGACAAACGTCCAGCTTTTGCTGCCACAGCAAAGGTGCCAGCGGGGAAAAGTGATGCTGGTCCTCACTGCCTCCTGGAACCCCTTCAAATGCCCCACACAATTTGGCCCTCTCTGCTTTCCTGAAAAGTCTATCCTCAAAAGCACCTTTTTTCACTTTCGGCGCTGTTTGGAGCAAAAAAGACAAACGTCCAGCTTTTGCTGCCACAGCAAAGGTGCCAGCGGGGAAAAGTGATGCTGGTCCTCACTGCCTCCTGGAACCCCTTCAAATGCCCCAGACAATTTGGCCCTCTCTGCTTTCCTGCGCACGCTATCCTCAAAAGCACCTTTTTTCACTTTCGGCGCTGTTTGGAGCAAAAAAGACAAACGTCCAGCTTTTGCTGCCACAGCAAAGGTGCCAGCGGGGAAAAGTGATGCTGGTCCTCACTGCCTCCTGGAACCCCTTCAAATGCCCCAGACAATTTGGCCCTCTCTGCTTTCCTGCGCACGCTATCCTCAAAAGCACCTTTTTTCACTTTCGGCGCCCTCCGGAGGAATGAAGACAAACGTCCAGCTTTTGCTGCCACAGCAAAGGTGCCAGCGGGGAAAAGTGATGCTGGTCCTCACTGCCTCCTGGAACCCCTTCAAATGCCCCACACAATTTGGCCCTCTCTGCTTTCCTGAAAAGTCTATCCTCAAAAGCACCTTTTTTCACTTTCGGCGCTGTTTGGAGCAAAAAAGACAAACGTCCAGCTTTTGCTGCCACAGCAAAGGTGCCAGCGGGGAAAAGTGATGCTGCTTCTCACTGCCTCCTGGAACCCCTTCAAATGCCCCACACAATTTGGCCCTCTCTGCTTTCCTGCGCACGCTATCCTCAAATGCACCTTTTTTCACTTTCCGCGCTGTTTGGAGCAAAAAAGACAAACGTCCAGCTTTTGCTGCCACAGCAAAGGTGCCAGCGGGGAAAAGTGATGCTGGTCCTCACTGCCTCCTGGAACCCCTTCAAATGCCCCAGACAATTTGGCCCTCTCTGCTTTCCTGCGCACGCTATCCTCAAATGCACCTTTTTTCACTTTCGGCGCTGTTTGGAGCAAAAAAGACAAACGTCCAGCTTTTGCTGCCACAGCAAAGGTGCCAGCGGGGAAAAGTGATGCTGGTCCTCACTGCCTCCTGGAACCCCTTCAAATGCCCCAGACAATTTGGCCCTCTCTGCTTTCCTGCGCACGCTATCCTCAAAAGCACCTTTTTTCACTTTCGGCGCCCTCCGGAGGAATGAAGACAAACGTCCAGCTTTTGCTGCCACAGCAAAGGTGCCAGCGGGGAAAAGTGATGCTGCTTCTCACTGCCTCCTGGAACCCCTTCAAATGCCCCAGACAATTTGGCCCTATCTGCTTTCCTGAAAAGTCTATCCTCAAAAGCACCTTTTTTCACTTTCGGCGCTGTTTGGAGCAAAAAAGACAAACGTCCAGCTTTTGCTGCCACAGCAAAGGTGGCAGCGGGGAAAAGTGATGCTGCTTCTCACTGCCTCCTGGAACCCCTTCAAATGCCCCAGACAATTTGGCCCTCTCTGCTTTCCTGCGCACGCTATCCTCAAAAGCACCTTTTTTCACTTTCGGCGCTGTTTGGAGCAAAAAAGACAAACGTCCAGCTTTTGCTGCCACAGCAAAGGTGCCAGCGGGGAAAAGTGATGCTGCTTCTCATTGCCTCCTGGAACCCCTTCAAATGCCCCAGACAATTTGGCCCTCTCTGCTTTCCTGCGCACGCTATCCTCAAAAGCACCTTTTTTCACTTTCGGCGCTGTTTGGAGCAAAAAAGACAAACGTCCAGCTTTTGCTGCCACAGCAAAGGTGCCAGCGGGGAAAAGTGATGCTGCTTCTCACTGCCTCCTGGAACCCCTTCAAATGCCCCAGACAATTTGGCCCTATCTGCTTTCCTGAAAAGTCTATCCTCAAAAGCACCTTTTTTCACTTTCGGCGCTGTTTGGAGCAAAAAAGACAAACGTCCAGCTTTTGCTGCCACAGCAAAGGTGCCAGCGGGGAAAAGTGATGCTGCTTCTCACTGCCTCCTGGAACCCCTTCAAATGCCCCAGACAATTTGGCCCTCTCTGCTTTCCTGAAAAGTCTGTCCTCAAAAGCACCTTTTTTCACTTTCCGCGCTGTTTGGAGCAAAAAAGACAAACGTCCAGCTTTTGCTGCCACAGCAAAGGTGCCAGCGGGGAAAAGTGATGCTGGTCCTCACTGCCTCCTGGAACCCCTTCAAATGCCCCACACAATTTGGCCCTCTCTGCTTTCCTGAAAAGTCTATCCTCAAAAGCACCTTTTTTCACTTTCGGCGCTGTTTGGAGCAAAAAAGACAAACGTCCAGCTTTTGCTGCCACAGCAAAGGTGCCAGCGGGGAAAAGTGATGCTGGTCCTCACTGCCTCCTGGAACCCCTTCAAATGCCCCAGACAATTTGGCCCTCTCTGCTTTCCTGCGCACGCTATCCTCAAAAGCACCTTTTTTCACTTTCGGCGCTGTTTGGAGCAAAAAAGACAAACGTCCAGCTTTTGCTGCCACAGCAAAGGTGCCAGCGGGGAAAAGTGATGCTGGTCCTCACTGCCTCCTGGAACCCCTTCAAATGCCCCAGACAATTTGGCCCTCTCTGCTTTCCTGCGCACGCTATCCTCAAAAGCACCTTTTTTCACTTTCGGCGCCCTCCGGAGGAATGAAGACAAACGTCCAGCTTTTGCTGCCACAGCAAAGGTGCCAGCGGGGAAAAGTGATGCTGGTCCTCACTGCCTCCTGGAACCCCTTCAAATGCCCCACACAATTTGGCCCTCTCTGCTTTCCTGAAAAGTCTATCCTCAAAAGCACCTTTTTTCACTTTCGGCGCTGTTTGGAGCAAAAAAGACAAACGTCCAGCTTTTGCTGCCACAGCAAAGGTGCCAGCGGGGAAAAGTGATGCTGCTTCTCACTGCCTCCTGGAACCCCTTCAAATGCCCCACACAATTTGGCCCTCTCTGCTTTCCTGCGCACGCTATCCTCAAATGCACCTTTTTTCACTTTCCGCGCTGTTTGGAGCAAAAAAGACAAACGTCCAGCTTTTGCTGCCACAGCAAAGGTGCCAGCGGGGAAAAGTGATGCTGGTCCTCACTGCCTCCTGGAACCCCTTCAAATGCCCCAGACAATTTGGCCCTCTCTGCTTTCCTGCGCACTCTATCCTCAAAAGCACCTTTTTTCACTTTCGGCGCCCTCCGGAGGAAAAAAGACAAACGTCCAGCTTTTGCTGCCACAGCAAAGGTGCCAGCGGGGAAAAGTGATGCTGCTTCTCACTGCCTCCTGGAACCCCTTCAAATGCCCCACACAATTTGGCCCTCTCTGCTTTCCTGCGCACGCTATCCTCAAAAGCACCTTTTTTCACTTTCGGCGCTGTTTGGAGCAAAAAAGACAAACGTCCAGCTTTTGCTGCCACAGCAAAGGTGCCAGCGGGGAAAAGTGATGCTGCTTCTCACTGCCTCCTGAACCCCTTCAAATGCCCCACACAATTTGGCCCTCTCTGCTTTCCTGCGCACGCTATCCTCAAATGTACCTTTTTTCACTTTCGGCGCTGTTTGGAGCAAAAAAGACAAACGTCCAGCTTTTGCTGCCACAGCAAAGGTGCCAGCGGGGAAAAGTGATGCTGGTCCTCACTGCCTCCTGGAACCCCTTCAAATGCCCCAGACAATTTGGCCCTCTCTGCTTTCCTGCGCACTCTATCCTCAAAAGCACCTTTTTTCACTTTCGGCGCCCTCCGGAGGAAAAAAGACAAACGTCCAGCTTTTGCTGCCACAGCAAAGGTGCCAGCGGGGAAAAGTGATGCTGGTCCTCACTGCCTCCTGGAACCCCTTCAAATGCCCCAGACAATTTGGCCCTCTCTGCTTTCCTGCGCACGCTATCCTCAAATGCACCTTTTTTCACTTTCCGCGCTGTTTGGAGCAAAAAAGACAAACGTCCAGCTTTTGCTGCCACTGCAAAGGTGCCAGCGGGGAAAAGTGATGCTGGTCCTCACTGCCTCCTGGAACCCCTTCAAATGCCCCAGACAATTTGGCCCTCTCTGCTTTCCTGCGCACTCTATCCTCAAAAGCACCTTTTTTCACTTTCGGCGCCCTCCGGAGGAAAAAAGACAAACGTCCAGCTTTTGCTGCCACAGCAAAGGTGCCAGCGGGGAAAAGTGATGCTGGTCCTCACTGCCTCCTGGAACCCCTTCAAATGCCCCAGACAATTTGGCCCTCTCTGCTTTCCTGCGCACGCTATCCTCAAAAGCACCTTTTTTCACTTTCGGCGCTGTTTGGAGCAAAAAAGACAAACGTCCAGCTTTTGCTGCCACAGCAAAGGTGCCAGCGGGGAAAAGTGATGCTGGTCCTCACTGCCTCCTGGAACCCCTTCAAATGCCCCAGACAATTTGGCCCTCTCTGCTTTCCTGCGCACGCTATCCTCAAAAGCACCTTTTTTCACTTTCGGCGCCCTCCGGAGGAATGAAGACAAACGTCCAGCTTTTGCTGCCACAGCAAAGGTGCCAGCGGGGAAAAGTGATGCTGGTCCTCACTGCCTCCTGGAACCCCTTCAAATGCCCCAGACAATTTGGCCCTCTCTGCTTTCCTGAAAAGTCTATCCTCAAAAGCACCTTTTTTCACTTTCGGCGCTGTTTGGAGCAAAAAAGACAAACGTCCAGCTTTTGCTGCCACAGCAAAGGTGCCAGCGGGGAAAAGTGATGCTGGTCCTCACTGCCTCCTGGAACCCCTTCAAATGCCCCAGACAATTTGGCCCTCTCTGCTTTCCTGCGCACGCTATCCTCAAAAGCACCTTTTTTCACTTTCGGCGCTGTTTGGAGCAAAAAAGACAAACGTCCAGCTTTTGCTGCCACAGCAAAGGTGCCAGCGGGGAAAAGTGATGCTGGTCCTCACTGCCTCCTGGAACCCCTTCAAATGCCCCAGACAATTTGGCCCTCTCTGCTTTCCTGCGCACGCTATCCTCAAAAGCACCTTTTTTCACTTTCGGCGCCCTCCGGAGGAATGAAGACAAACGTCCAGCTTTTGCTGCCACAGCAAAGGTGCCAGCGGGGAAAAGTGATGCTGGTCCTCACTGCCTCCTGGAACCCCTTCAAATGCCCCAGACAATTTGGCCCTCTCTGCTTTCCTGAAAAGTCTATCCTCAAAAGCACCTTTTTTCACTTTCGGCGCTGTTTGGAGCAAAAAAGACAAACGTCCAGCTTTTGCTGCCACAGCAAAGGTGCCAGCGGGGAAAAGTGATGCTGCTTCTCACTGCCTCCTGGAACCCCTTCAAATGCCCCACACAATTTGGCCCTCTCTGCTTTCCTGCGCACGCTATCCTCAAATGCACCTTTTTTCACTTTCCGCGCTGTTTGGAGCAAAAAAGACAAACGTCCAGCTTTTGCTGCCACAGCAAAGGTGCCAGCGGGGAAAAGTGATGCTGGTCCTCACTGCCTCCTGGAACCCCTTCAAATGCCCCAGACAATTTGGCCCTCTCTGCTTTCCTGCGCACTCTATCCTCAAAAGCACCTTTTTTCACTTTCCGCGCTGTTTGGAGCAAAAAAGACAAACGTCCAGCTTTTGCTGCCACAGCAAAGGTGCCAGCGGGGAAAAGTGATGCTGCTTCTCACTGCCTCCTGGAACCCCTTCAAATGCCCCACACAATTTGGCCCTCTCTGCTTTCCTGCGCACGCTATCCTCAAAAGCACCTTTTTTCACTTTCGGCGCTGTTTGGAGCAAAAAAGACAAACGTCCAGCTTTTGCTGCCACAGCAAAGGTGCCAGCGGGGAAAAGTGATGCTGCTTCTCACTGCCTCCTGAACCCCTTCAAATGCCCCACACAATTTGGCCCTCTCTGCTTTCCTGCGCACGCTATCCTCAAATGCACCTTTTTTCACTTTCGGCGCTGTTTGGAGCAAAAAAGACAAACGTCCAGCTTTTGCTGCCACAGCAAAGGTGCCAGCGGGGAAAAGTGATGCTGGTCCTCACTGCCTCCTGGAACCCCTTCAAATGCCCCAGACAATTTGGCCCTCTCTGCTTTCCTGCGCACTCTATCCTCAAAAGCACCTTTTTTCACTTTCGGCGCCCTCCGGAGGAAAAAAGACAAACGTCCAGCTTTTGCTGCCACAGCAAAGGTGCCAGCGGGGAAAAGTGATGCTGGTCCTCACTGCCTCCTGGAACCCCTTCAAATGCCCCAGACAATTTGGCCCTCTCTGCTTTCCTGCGCACGCTATCCTCAAATGCACCTTTTTTCACTTTCGGCGCTGTTTGGAGCAAAAAAGACAAACGTCCAGCTTTTGCTGCCACAGCAAAGGTGCCAGCGGGGAAAAGTGATGCTGGTCCTCACTGCCTCCTGGAACCCCTTCAAATGCCCCAGACAATTTGGCCCTCTCTGCTTTCCTGCGCACTCTATCCTCAAAAGCACCTTTTTTCACTTTCGGCGCCCTCCGGAGGAAAAAAGACAAACGTCCAGCTTTTGCTGCCACAGCAAAGGTGCCAGCGGGGAAAAGTGATGCTGGTCCTCACTGCCTCCTGGAACCCCTTCAAATGCCCCAGACAATTTGGCCCTCTCTGCTTTCCTGCGCACGCTATCCTCAAAAGCACCTTTTTTCACTTTCGGCGCTGTTTGGAGCAAAAAAGACAAACGTCCAGCTTTTGCTGCCACAGCAAAGGTGCCAGCGGGGAAAAGTGATGCTGGTCCTCACTGCCTCCTGGAACCCCTTCAAATGCCCCAGACAATTTGGCCCTCTCTGCTTTCCTGCGCACGCTATCCTCAAATGCACCTTTTTTCACTTTCGGCGCCCTCCGGAGGAATGAAGAGAAACGTCCAGCTTTTGCTGCCACAGCAAAGGTGCCAGCGGGGAAAAGTGATGCTGGTCCTCACTGCCTCCTGGAACCCCTTCAAATGCCCCAGACAATTTGGCCCTCTCTGCTTTCCTGAAAAGTCTATCCTCAAAAGCACCTTTTTTCACTTTCGGCGCTGTTTGGAGCAAAAAAGACAAACGTCCAGCTTTTGCTGCCACAGCAAAGGTGCCAGCGGGGAAAAGTGATGCTGGTCCTCACTGCCTCCTGGAAGCCCTTCAAATGCCCCAGACAATTTGGCCCTCTCTGCTTTCCTGCGCACGCTATCCTCAAAAGCACCTTTTTTCACTTTCGGCGCTGTTTGGAGCAAAAAAGACAAACGTCCAGCTTTTGCTGCCACAGCAAAGGTGCCAGCGGGGAAAAGTGATGCTGGTCCTCACTGCCTCCTGGAACCCCTTCAAATGCCCCAGACAATTTGGCCCTCTCTGCTTTCCTGCGCACGCTATCCTCAAAAGCACCTTTTTTCACTTTCGGCGCCCTCCGGAGGAATGAAGACAAACGTCCAGCTTTTGCTGCCACAGCAAAGGTGCCAGCGGGGAAAAGTGATGCTGGTCCTCACTGCCTCCTGGAACCCCTTCAAATGCCCCAGACAATTTGGCCCTCTCTGCTTTCCTGAAAAGTCTATCCTCAAAAGCACCTTTTTTCACTTTCGGCGGTGTTTGGAGCAAAAAAGACAAACGTCCAGCTTTTGCTGCCACAGCAAAGGTGCCAGCGGGGAAAAGTGATGCTGCTTCTCACTGCCTCCTGGAACCCCTTCAAATGCCCCAGACAATTTGGCCCTCTCTGCTTTCCTGCGCACGCTATCCTCAAATGCACCTTTTTTCACTTTCGGCGCTGTTTGGAGCAAAAAAGACAAACGTCCAGCTTTTGCTGCCACAGCAAAGGTGCCAGCGGGGAAAAGTGATGCTGGTCCTCACTGCCTCCTGGAACCCCTTCAAATGCCCCAGACAATTTGGCCCTCTCTGCTTTCCTGCGCACTCTATCCTCAAAAGCACCTTTTTTCACTTACGGCGCTGTTTGGAGCAAAAAAGACAAACGTCCAGCTTTTGCTGCCACAGCAAAGGTGCCAGCGGGGAAAAGTGATGCTGCTTCTCACTGCCTCCTGGAACCCCTTCAAATGCCCCACACAATTTGGCCCTCTCTGCTTTCCTGCGCACGCTATCCTCAAAAGCACCTTTTTTCACTTTCGGCGCTGTTTGGAGCAAAAAAGACAAACGTCCAGCTTTTGCTGCCACAGCAAAGGTGCCAGCGGGGAAAAGTGATGCTGCTTCTCACTGCCTCCTGAACCCCTTCAAATGCCCCACACAATTTGGTCCTCTCTGCTTTCCTGCGCACGCTATCCTCAAATGCACCTTTTTTCACTTTCGGCGCTGTTTGGAGCAAAAAAGACAAACGTCCAGCTTTTGCTGCCACAGCAAAGGTGCCAGCGGGGAAAAGTGATGCTGGTCCTCACTGCCTCCTGGAACCCCTTCAAATGCCCCAGACAATTTGGCCCTCTCTGCTTTCCTGCGCACTCTATCCTCAAAAGCACCTTTTTTCACTTTCGGCGCCCTCCGGAGGAAAAAAGACAAACGTCCAGCTTTTGCTGCCACAGCAAAGGTGCCAGCGGGGAAAAGTGATGCTGGTCCTCACTGCCTCCTGGAACCCCTTCAAATGCCCCAGACAATTTGGCCCTCTCTGCTTTCCTGCGCACGCTATCCTCAAATGCACCTTTTTTCACTTTCGGCGCTGTTTGGAGCAAAAAAGACAAACGTCCAGCTTTTGCTGCCACAGCAAAGGTGCCAGCGGGGAAAAGTGATGCTGGTCCTCACTGCCTCCTGGAACCCCTTCAAATGCCCCAGACAATTTGGCCCTCTCTGCTTTCCTGCGCACTCTATCCTCAAAAGCACCTTTTTTAACTTTCGGCGCCCTCCGGAGGAAAAAAGACAAACGTCCAGCTTTTGCTGCCACAGCAAAGGTGCCAGCGGGGAAAAGTGATGCTGGTCCTCACTGCCTCCTGGAACCCCTTCAAATGCCCCAGACAATTTGGCCCTCTCTGCTTTCCTGCGCACGCTATCCTCAAAAGCACCTTTTTTCACTTTCGGCGCTGTTTGGAGCAAAAAAGACAAACGTCCAGCTTTTGCTGCCACAGCAAAGGTGCCAGCGGGGAAAAGTGATGCTGGTCCTCACTGCCTCCTGGAACCCCTTCAAATGCCCCAGACAATTTGGCCCTCTCTGCTTTCCTGAAAAGTCTATCCTCAAAAGCACCTTTTTTCACTTTCGGCGCCCTCCGGAGGAATGAAGAGAAACGTCCAGCTTTTGCTGCCACAGCAAAGGTGCCAGCGGGGAAAAGTGATGCTGGTCCTCACTGCCTCCTGGAACCCCTTCAAATGCCCCAGACAATTTGGCCCTCTCTGCTTTCCTGAAAAGTCTATCCTCAAAAGCACCTTTTTTCACTTTCGGCGCTGTTTGGAGCAAAAAAGACAAACGTCCAGCTTTTGCTGCCACAGCAAAGGTGCCAGCGGGGAAAAGTGATGCTGGTCCTCACTGCCTCCTGGAAGCCCTTCAAATGCCCCAGACAATTTGGCCCTCTCTGCTTTCCTGCGCACGCTATCCTCAAAAGCACCTTTTTTCACTTTCGGCGCTGTTTGGAGCAAAAAAGACAAACGTCCAGCTTTTGCTGCCACAGCAAAGGTGCCAGCGGGGAAAAGTGATGCTGCTTCTCACTGCCTCCTGGAACCCCTTCAAATGCCCCAGACAATTTGGCCCTCTCTGCTTTCCTGCGCACGCTATCCTCAAATGCACCTTTTTTCACTTTCGGCGCTGTTTGGAGCAAAAAAGACAAACGTCCAGCTTTTGCTGCCACAGCAAAGGTGCCAGCGGGGAAAAGTGATGCTGGTCCTCACTGCCTCCTGGAACCCCTTCAAATGCCCCAGACAATTTGGCCCTCTCTGCTTTCCTGCGCACGCTATCCTCAAATGCACCTTTTTTCACTTTCGGCGCTGTTTGGAGCAAAAAAGACAAACGTCCAGCTTTTGCTGCCACAGCAAAGGTGCCAGCGGGGAAAAGTGATGCTCGTCCTCACTGCCTCCTGGAACCCCTTCAAATGCCCCACACAATTTGGCCCTCTCTGCTTTCCTGCGCACTCTATCCTCAAAAGCACCTTTTTTCACTTTCGGCGCTGTTTGGAGCAAAAAAGACAAACGTCCAGCTTTTGCTGCCACAGCAAAGGTGCCAGCGGGGAAAAGTGATGCTGCTTCTCACTGCCTCCTGGAACCCCTTCAAATGCCCCAGACAATTTGGCCCTCTCTGCTTTCCTGCGCACGCTATCCTCAAATGCACCTTTTTTCACTTTCGGCGCTGTTTGGAGCAAAAAAGACAAACGTCCAGCTTTTGCTGCCACAGCAAAGGTGCCAGCGGGGAAAAGTGATGCTGGTCCTCACTGCCTCCTGGAACCCCTTCAAATGCCCCAGACAATTTGGCCCTCTCTGCTTTCCTGCGCACGCTATCCTCAAAAGCACCTTTTTTCACTTTCGGCGCCCTCCAGAGGAAAAAAGACAAACGTCCAGCTTTTGCTGCCACAGCAAAGGTGCCAGCGGGGAAAAGTGATGCTGGTCCTCACTGCCTCCTGGAACCCCTTCAAATGCCCCAGACAATTTGGCCCTCTCTGCTTTCCTGCGCACTCTATCCTCAAAAGCACCTTTTTTCACTTTCCGCGCTGTTTGGAGCAAAAAAGACAAACGTCCAGCTTTTGCTGCCACAGCAAAGGTGCCAGCGGGGAAAAGTGATGCTGCTTCTCACTGCCTCCTGAACCCCTTCAAATGCCCCACACAATTTGGCCCTCTCTGCTTTCCTGCGCACGCTATCCTCAAATGCACCTTTTTTCACTTTCGGCGCTGTTTGGAGCAAAAAAGACAAACGTCCAGCTTTTGCTGCCACAGCAAAGGTGCCAGCGGGGAAAAGTGATGCTGGTCCTCACTGCCTCCTGGAACCCCTTCAAATGCCCCAGACAATTTGGCCCTCTCTGCTTTCCTGCGCACGCTATCCTCAAATGCACCTTTTTTTCACTTTCGGCGCCCTCCGGAGGAATGAAGACAAACGTCCAGCTTTTGCTGCCACAGCAAAGGTGCCAGCGGGGAAAAGTGATGCTGGTCCTCACTGCCTCCTGGAACCGCTTCAAATGCCCCAGACAATTTGGCCCTCTCTGCTTTCCTGAAAAGTCTATCCTCAAAAGCACCTTTTTTCACTTTCGGCGCTGTTTGGAGCAAAAAAGACAAACGTCCAGCTTTTGCTGCCACAGCAAAGGTGCCAGCGGGGAAAAGTGATGCTGGTCCTCACTGCCTCCTGGAACCCCTTCAAATGCCCCAGACAATTTGGCCCTCTCTGCTTTCCTGCGCACGCTATCCTCAAAAGCACCTTTTTTCACTTTCGGCGCTGTTTGGAGCAAAAAAGACAAACGTCCAGCTTTTGCTGCCACAGCAAAGGTGCCAGCGGGGAAAAGTGATGCTGCTTCTCACTGCCTCCTGGAACCCCTTCAAATGCCCCAGACAATTTGGCCCTCTCTGCTTTCCTGCGCACGCTATCCTCAAAAGCACCTTTTTTCACTTTCGGCGCTGTTTGGAGCAAAAAAGACAAACGTCCAGCTTTTGCTGCCACAGCAAAGGTGCCAGCGGGAAAAGTGATGCTGGTCCTCACTGCCTCCTGGAACCCCTTCAAATGCCCCAGACAATTTGGCCCTCTCTGCTTTCCTGCGCACGCTATCCTCAAAAGCACCTTTTTTCACTTTCGGCGCTGTTTGGAGCAAAAAAGACAAACGTCCAGCTTTTGCTGCCACA
Source organism: Vanellus vanellus (assembly GCF_965231255.1). Taxonomy (NCBI): domain Eukaryota; kingdom Metazoa; phylum Chordata; class Aves; order Charadriiformes; family Charadriidae; genus Vanellus; species Vanellus vanellus. The sequence goes on from NW_028128279.1 coordinate 65,518, forward strand.
GCAAAGGTGCCAGCGGGGAAAAGTGATGCTGGTCCTCACTGCCTCCTGGAACCCCTTCAAATGCCCCAGACAATTTGGCCCTCTCTGCTTTCCTGCGCACGCTATCCTCAAATGCACCTTTTTTCACTTACGGCGCTGTTTGGAGCAAAAAAGACAAACGTCCAGCTTTTGCTGCCACAGCAAAGGTGCCAGCGGGGAAAAGTGATGCTGGTCCTCACTGACTCCTGGAACCCCTTCAAATGCCCCACACAATTTGGCCCTCTCTGCTTTCCTGCGCACGCTATCCTCAAAAGCACCTTTTTTCACTTTCGGCGCTGTTTGGAGCAAAAAAGACAAACGTCCAGCTTTTGCTGCCACAGCAAAGGTGCCAGCGGGGAAAAGTGATGCTGGTCCTCACTGCCTCCTGGAACCCCTTCAAATGCCCCAGACAATTTGGCCCTCTCTGCTTTCCTGCGCACGCTATCCTCAAAAGCACCTTTTTTCACTTTCGGCGCCCTCCGGAGGAATGAAGAGAAACGTCCAGCTTTTGCTGCCACAGCAAAGGTGCCAGCGGGGAAAAGTGATGCTGGTCCTCACTGCCTCCTGGAACCCCTTCAAATGCCCCAGACAATTTGGCCCTCTCTGCTTTCCTGAAAAGTCTATCCTCAAAAGCACCTTTTTTCACTTTCGGCGCTGTTTGGAGCAAAAAAGACAAACGTCCAGCTTTTGCTGCCACAGCAAAGGTGCCAGCGGGGAAAAGTGATGCTGGTCCTCACTGCCTCCTGGAACCCCTTCAAATACCCCACACAATTTGGCCCTCTCTGGTTTCCTGCGCACGCTATCCTCAAATGCACCTTTTTTCACTTTCGGCGCTGTTTGGAGCAAAAAAGACAAACGTCCAGCTTTTGCTGCCACAGCAAAGGTGCCAGCGGGGAAAAGTGATGCTGGTCCTCACTGCCTCCTGGAACCCCTTCAAATGCCCCAGACAATTTGGCCCTCTCTGCTTTCCTGCGCACTCTATCCTCAAAAGCACCTTTTTTCACTTTCGGCGCCCTCCGGAGGAAAAAAGACAAACGTCCAGCTTTTGCTGCCACAGCAAAGGTGCCAGCGGGGAAAAGTGATGCTGGTCCTCACTGCCTCCTGGAACCCCTTCAAATACCCCACACAATTTGGCCCTCTCTGGTTTCCTGCGCACGCTATCCTCAAATGCACCTTTTTTCACTTTCGGCGCTGTTTGGAGCAAAAAAGACAAACGTCCAGCTTTTGCTGCCACAGCAAAGGTGCCAGCGGGGAAAAGTGATGCTGGTCCTCACTGCCTCCTGGAACCCCTTCAAATGCCCCACACAATTTGGCCCTCTCTGGTTTCCTGCGCACGCTATCCTCAAATGCACCTTTTTTCACTTTCGGCGCTGTTTGGAGCAAAAAAGACAAACGTCCAGCTTTTGCTGCCACA
>NW_028128278.1:0-23444 GCF_965231255.1 Vanellus vanellus
GGCAGCCTCCGGAGCAAAAAAGACAAACGTCCAGCTTTTGCTGCCACAGCAAAGGTGCCAGCGGGGAAAAGTAATGCTGGTTCTCACTGCCTCCTGGAACCTCTTCAAATGCCCCAGACAATTTGGCCCTCTCTGCTTTCCTGCGGACTCCATCCTCAAAAGCACCTGTTTTCGCTTTTGGCAACCTCCGGAGCAAAAAAGACAAACGTCCAGCTTTTGCTGCCACAGCAAAGGTGCCAGCGGGGAAAAGTAATGCTGGTTCTCACTGCCTCCTGGAACCCTTTCAAATGCCACAGACAATTTGGCCCTCTCTGCTTTCCTGCGGACTCCATCCTCAAAAGCACCTGTTTTCGCTTTCGGCAGCCTCCGGAGCAAAAAAGACAAACGTCCAGCTTTTGCTGCCACAGCAAAGGTGCCAGCGGGGAAAAGTAATGCTGGTTCTCACTGCCTCCTGGAACCCTTTCAAATGCCCCAGACAATTTGGCCCTCTCTGCTTTCCTGCGGACTCCATCCTCAAAAGCACCTGTTTTCGCTTTCGGCAGCCTCCGGAGCAAAAAAGACAAACGTCCAGCTTTTGCTGCCACAGCAAAGGTGCCAGCGGGGAAAAGTAATGCTGGTTCTCACTGCCTCCTGGAACCTCTTCAAATGCCCCAGACAATTTGGCCCTCTCTGCTTTCCTGCGGACTCTATCCTCAAAAGCGCCTGTTTTCGCTTTCGGCAGCCTCCGGAGCAAAAAAGACAAACGTCCAGCTTTTGCTGCCACAGCAAAGGAGCCAGCGGGGAAAAGTAATGCTGGTTCTCACTGCCTCCTAGAACCCTTTCAAATGCCACAGACAATTTGGCCCTCTCTGCTTTCCTGCGGACCCCATCCTCAAAAGCACCTGTTTTCGCTTTCGGCAACCTCCGGAGCAAAAAAGACAAACGTCCAGCTTTTGCTGCCACAGCAAAGGTGCCAGCGGGGAAAAGTAATGCTGGTTCTCACTGCCTCCTGGAACCCTTTCAAATGCCACAGACAATTTGGCCCTCTCTGCTTTCCTGCGGACTCCATCCTCAAAAGCACCTGTTTTCGCTTTCGGCAGCCTCCGGAGCAAAAAAGACAAACGTCCAGCTTTTGCTGCCACAGCAAAGGTGCCAGCGGGGAAAAGTAATGCTGGTTCTCACTGCCTCCTGGAACCTCTTCAAATGCCCCAGACAATTTGGCCCTCTCTGCTTTCCTGCGGACTCCATCCTCAAAAGCACCTGTTTTCGCTTTCGGCAGCCTCCGGAGCAAAAAAGACAAACGTCCAGCTTTTGCTGCCACAGCAAAGGTGCCAGCGGGGAAAAGTAATGCTGGTTCTCACTGCCTCCTGGAACCCTTTCAAATGCCACAGACAATTTGGCCCTCTCTGCTTTCCTGCGGACTCCATCCTCAAAAGCACCTGTTTTCGCTTTCGGCAGCCTCCGGAGCAAAAAAGACAAACGTCCAGCTTTTGCTGCCACAGCAAAGGTGCCAGCGGGGAAAAGTAATGCTGGTTCTCACTGCCTCCTGGAACCCTTTCAAATGCCCCAGACAATTTGGCCCTCTCTGCTTTCCTGCGGACTCCATCCTCAAAAGCACCTGTTTTCGCTTTCGGCAGCCTCCGGAGCAAAAAAGACAAACGTCCAGCTTTTGCTGCCACAGCAAAGGTGCCAGCGGGGAAAAGTAATGCTGGTTCTCACTGCCTCCTGGAACCCTTTCAAATGCCCCAGACAATTTGGCCCTCTCTGCTTTCCTGCGGACTCCATTCTCAAAAGCACCTGTTTTCGCTTTCGGCAGCCTCCGGAGCAAAAAAGACAAACGTCCAGCTTTTGCTGCCACAGCAAAGGTGCCAGCGGGGAAAAGTAATGCTGGTTCTCACTGCCTCCTGGAACCCTTTCAAATGCCACAGACAATTTGGCCCTCTCTGCTTTCCTGCGGACTCCATCCTCAAAAGCACCTGTTTTCGCTTTCGGCAGCCTCCGGAGCAAAAAAGACAAACGTCCAGCTTTTGCTGCCACAGCAAAGGTGCCAGCGGGGAAAAGTAATGCTGGTTCTCACTGCCTCCTGGAACCTCTTCAAATGCCACAGACAATTTGGCCCTCTCTGCTTTCCTGCGGACTCCATCCTCAAAAGCACCTGTTTTCGCTTTTGGCAGCCTCCGGAGCAAAAAAGACAAACGTCCAGCTTTTGCTGCCACAGCAAAGGTGCCAGCGGGGAAAAGTAATGCTGGTTCTCACTGCCTCCTGGAACCCTTTCAAATGCCCCAGACAATTTGGCCCTCTCTGCTTTCCTGCGGACTCCATCCTCAAAAGCACCTGATTTCGCTTTCGGCAGCCTCCGGAGCAAAAAAGACAAACGTCCAGCTTTTGCTGCCACAGCAAAGGTGCCAGCGGGGAAAAGTAATGCTGGTTCTCACTGCCTCCTGGAACCCTTTCAAATGCCACAGACAATTTGGCCCTCTCTGCTTTCCTGCGGACTCCATCCTCAAAAGCACCTGTTTTCGCTTTCGGCAGCCTCCGGAGCAAAAAAGACAAACGTCCAGCTTTTGCTGCCACAGCAAAGGTGCCAGCGGGGAAAAGTAAAGCTGGTTCTCACTGCCTCCTGGAACCTCTTCAAATGCCCCAGACAATTTGGCCCTCTCTGCTTTCCTGCGGACTCCATCCTCAAAAGCACCTGTTTTCGCTTTCGGCAGCCTCCGGAGCAAAAAAGACAAACGTCCAGCTTTTGCTGCCACAGCAAAGGTGCCAGCGGGGAAAAGTAATGCTGGTTCTCACTGCCTCCTGGAACCCTTTCAAATGCCACAGACAATTTGGCCCTCTCTGCTTTCCTGCGGACTCCATCCTCAAAAGCACCTGTTTTCGCTTTCGGCAGCCTCCGGAGCAAAAAAGACAAACGTCCAGCTTTTGCTGCCACAGCAAAGGTGCCAGCGGGGAAAAGTAATGCTGGTTCTCACTGCCTCCTGGAACCCTTTCAAATGCCACAGACAATTTGGCCCTCTCTGCTTTCCTGCGGACTCCATCCTCAAAAGCACCTGTTTTCGCTTTCGGCAGCCTCCGGAGCAAAAAAGACAAACGTCCAGCTTTTGCTACCACAGCAAAGGTGCCAGCGGGGAAAAGTAATGCTGGTTCTCACTGCCTCCTGGAACCCTTTCAAATGCCACAGACAATTTGGCCCTCTCTGCTTTCCTGCGGACTCCATCCTCAAAAGCACCTGTTTTCGCTTTCGGCAGCCTCCGGAGCAAAAAAGACAAACGTCCAGCTTTTGCTGCCACAGCAAAGGTGCCAGCGGGGAAAAGTAATGCTGGTTCTCACTGCCTCCTGGAACCTCTTCAAATGCCCCAGACAATTTGGCCCTCTCTGCTTTCCTGCGGACTCCATCCTCAAAAGCACCTGTTTTCGCTTTTGGCAGCCTCCGGAGCAAAAAAGACAAACGTCCAGCTTTTGCTGCCACAGCAAAGGTGCCAGCGGGGAAAAGTAATGCTGGTTCTCACTGCCTCCTGGAACCCTTTCAAATGCCCCAGACAATTTGGCCCTCTCTGCTTTCCTGCGGACTCCATCCTCAAAAGCACCTGATTTCGCTTTCGGCAGCCTCCGGAGCAAAAAAGACAAACGTCCAGCTTTTGCTGCCACAGCAAAGGTGCCAGCGGGGAAAAGTAATGCTGGTTCTCACTGCCTCCTGGAACCCTTTCAAATGCCACAGACAATTTGGCCCTCTCTGCTTTCCTGCGGACTCCATCCTCAAAAGCACCTGTTTTCGCTTTCGGCAGCCTCCGGAGCAAAAAAGACAAACGTCCAGCTTTTGCTGCCACAGCAAAGGTGCCAGCGGGGAAAAGTAAAGCTGGTTCTCACTGCCTCCTGGAACCTCTTCAAATGCCCCAGACAATTTGGCCCTCTCTGCTTTCCTGCGGACTCCATCCTCAAAAGCACCTGTTTTCGCTTTCGGCAGCCTCCGGAGCAAAAAAGACAAACGTCCAGCTTTTGCTGCCACAGCAAAGGTGCCAGCGGGGAAAAGTAATGCTGGTTCTCACTGCCTCCTGGAACCCTTTCAAATGCCACAGACAATTTGGCCCTCTCTGCTTTCCTGCGGACTCCATCCTCAAAAGCACCTGTTTTCGCTTTCGGCAGCCTCCGGAGCAAAAAAGACAAACGTCCAGCTTTTGCTGCCACAGCAAAGGTGCCAGCGGGGAAAAGTAATGCTGGTTCTCACTGCCTCCTGGAACCCTTTCAAATGCCACAGACAATTTGGCCCTCTCTGCTTTCCTGCGGACTCCATCCTCAAAAGCACCTGTTTTCGCTTTCGGCAGCCTCCGGAGCAAAAAAGACAAACGTCCAGCTTTTGCTACCACAGCAAAGGTGCCAGCGGGGAAAAGTAATGCTGGTTCTCACTGCCTCCTGGAACCCTTTCAAATGCCACAGACAATTTGGCCCTCTCTGCTTTCCTGCGGACTCCATCCTCAAAAGCACCTGTTTTCGCTTTCGGCAGCCTCCGGAGCAAAAAAGACAAACGTCCAGCTTTTGCTGCCACAGCAAAGGTGCCAGCGGCGAAAAGTAATGCTGGTTCTCACTGCCTCCTGGAACCTCTTCAAATGCCCCAGACAATTTGGCCCTCTCTGCTTTCCTGCGGACTCCATCCTCAAAAGCACCTGTTTTCGCTTTTGGCAGCCTCCGGAGCAAAAAAGACAAACGTCCAGCTTTTGCTGCCACAGCAAAGGTGCCAGCGGGGAAAAGTAATGCTGGTTCTCACTGCCTCCTGGAACCCTTTCAAATGCCACAGACAATTTGGCCCTCTCTGCTTTCCTGCGGACTCCATCCTCAAAAGCACCTGTTTTCGCTTTCGGCAGCCTCCGGAGCAAAAAAGACAAACGTCCAGCTTTTGCTGCCACAGCAAAGGTGCCAGCGGGGAAAAGTAATGCTGGTTCTCACTGCCTCCTGGAACCTCTTCAAATGCCCCAGACAATTTGGCCCTCTCTGCTTTCCTGCGGACTCCATCCTCAAAAGCACCTGTTTTCGCTTTTGGCAGCCTCCGGAGCAAAAAAGACAAACGTCCAGCTTTTGCTGCCACAGCAAAGGTGCCAGCGGGGAAAAGTAATGCTGGTTCTCACTGCCTCCTGGAACCCTTTCAAATGCCACAGACAATTTGGCCCTCTCTGCTTTCCTGCGGACTCCATCCTCAAAAGCACCTGTTTTCGCTTTCGGCAGCCTCCGGAGCAAAAAAGACAAACGTCCAGCTTTTGCTGCCACAGCAAAGGTGCCAGCGGGGAAAAGTAATGCTGGTTCTCACTGCCTCCTGGAACCTCTTCAAATGCCCCAGACAATTTGGCCCTCTCTGCTTTCCTGCGGACTCCATCCTCAAAAGCACCTGTTTTCGCTTTTGGCAGCCTCCGGAGCAAAAAAGACAAACGTCCAGCTTTTGCTGCCACAGCAAAGGTGCCAGCGGGGAAAAGTAATGCTGGTTCTCACTGCCTCCTGGAACCCTTTCAAATGCCACAGACAATTTGGCCCTCTCTGCTTTCCTGCGGACTCCATCCTCAAAAGCACCTGTTTTCGCTTTCGGCAGCCTCCGGAGCAAAAAAGACAAACGTCCAGCTTTTGCTGCCACAGCAAAGGTGCCAGCGGGGAAAAGTAATGCTGGTTCTCACTGCCTCCTGGAACCCTTTCAAATGCCCCTGACAATTTGGCCCTCTCTGCTTTCCTGCGGACTCTATCCTCAAAAGCGCCTTTTTTCACTTTCGGCGCCCTCCGGTGGTAAAAAGACAAACGTCCAGCTTTTGCTGCCACAGCAAAGGTGCCAGCGGGGAAAAGTAATGCTGGTTCTCACTGCCTCCTGGAACTCTTTCAAATGCCAGAGACAATTTGGCCCTCTCTGCTTTCCTGCGGACTCCATCCTCAAAAGCACCTGTTTTCGCTTTCGGCAACCTCCGGAGCAAAAAAGACAAACGTCCAGCTTTTGCTGCCACAGCAAAGGTGCCAGCGGGGAAAAGTAATGCTGGTTCTCACTGCCTCCTGGAACCCTTTCAAATGCCAGAGACAATTTGGCCCTCTCTGCTTTCCTGCGGACTCCATCCTCAAAAGCACCTGTTTTCGCTTTCGGCAGCCTCCGGAGCAAAAAAGACAAACTTCCAGCTTTTGCTGCCACAGCAAAGGTGCCAGCGGGGAAAAGTAATGCTGGTTCTCACTGCCTCCTGGAACCTCTTCAAATGCCACAGACAATTTGGCCCTCTCTGCTTTCCTGCGGACTCCATCCTCAAAAGCACCTGTTTTCGCTTTTGGCAACCTCGGAGCAAAAAAGTCAAACGTCCAGCTTTTGCTGCCACAGCAAAAGTGCCAGCGGGGAAAAGTAATGCTGGTTCTCACTGCCTCCTGGAACCCTTTCAAATGCCACAGACAATTTGGCCCTCTCTGCTTTCCTGCGGACTCCATCCTCAAAAGCACCTGTTTTCGCTTTCGGCAGCCTCTGGAGCAAAAAAGACAAACGTCCAGCTTTTGCTGCCACAGCAAAGGTGCCAGCGGGGAAAAGTAAAGCTGGTTCTCACTGCCTCCTCGAACCCTTTCAAATGCCACAGACAATTTGGCCCTCTCTGCTTTCCTGCGGAATCTATCCTCAAAAGCGCCTTTTTTCACTTTCGGCGCCCTCCGGTGGTAAAAAGACAAACGTCCAGCTTTTGCTGCCACAGCAAAGGTGCCAGCGGGGAAAAGTAATGCTGGTTCTCACTGCCTCCTGGAACCCTTTCAAATGCCACAGACAATTTGGCCCTCTCTGCTTTCCTGCGGACTCCATCCTCAAAAGCACCTGTTTTCGCTTTCGGCAGCCTCCGGAGCAAAAAAGACAAACGTCCAGCTTTTGCTGCCACAGCAAAGGTGCCAGCGGGGAAAAGTAATGCTGGTTCTCACTGCCTCCTGGAACCCTTTCAAATGCCCCAGACAATTTGGCCCTCTCTGCTTTCCTGCGGACTCCATCCTCAAAAGCACCTGTTTTCGCTTTCGGCAGCCTCCGGAGCAAAAAAGACAAACGTCCAGCTTTTGCTGCCACAGCAAAGGTGCCAGCGGGGAAAAGTAATGCTGGTTCTCACTGCCTCCTGGAACCCTTTCAAATGCCACAGACAATTTGGCCCTCTCTGCTTTCCTGCGGACTCCATCCTCAAAAGCACCTGTTTTCGCTTTCGGCAGCCTCCGGAGCAAAAAAGACAAACGTCCAGCTTTTGCTGCCACAGCAAAGGTGCCAGCGGGGAAAAGTAATGCTGGTTCTCACTGCCTCCTGGAACCCTTTCAAATGCCCCAGACAATTTGGCCCTCTCTGCTTTCCTGCGGACTCCATCCTCAAAAGCACCTGTTTTCGCTTTCGGCAGCCTCCGGAGCAAAAAAGACAAACGTCCAGCTTTTGCTGCCACAACAAAGCTGCCAGCGGGGAAAAGTAATGCTGGTTCTCACTGCCTCCTGGAACCCTTTCAAATGCCCCAGACAATTTGGCCCTCTCTGCTTTCCTGCGGACTCCATCCTCAAAAGCACCTGTTTTCGCTTTTGGCAACCTCCGGAGCAAAAAAGACAAACGTCCAGCTTTTGCTGCCACAGCAAAGGTGCCAGCGGGGAAAAGTAATGCTGGTTCTCACTGCCTCCTGGAACCCTTTCAAATGCCACAGACAATTTGGCCCTCTCTGCTTTCCTGAGGACTCCATCCTCAAAAGCACCTGTTTTCGCTTTCGGCAGCCTCCGGAGCAAAAAAGACAAACGTCCAGCTTTTGCTGCCACAGCAAAGGTGCCAGCGGGGAAAAGTAATGCTGGTTCTCACTGCCTCCTGGAACCTCTTCAAATGCCCCAGACAATTTGGCCCTCTCTGCTTTCCTGCGGACTCCATCCTCAAAAGCACCTGTTTTCGCTTTCGGCAGCCTCCGGAGCAAAAAAGACAAACGTCCAGCTTTTGCTGCCACAGCAAAGGTGCCAGCGGGGAAAAGTAATGCTGGTTCTCACTGCCTCCTGGAACCTCTTCAAATGCCCCAGACAATTTGGCCCTCTCTGCTTTCCTGCGGACTCCATCCTCAAAAGCACCTGTTTTCGCTTTTGGCAACCTCCGGAGCAAAAAAGACAAACGTCCAGCTTTTGCTGCCACAGCAAAGGTGCCAGCGGGGAAAAGTAATGCTGGTTCTCACTGCCTCCTGGAACCTCTTCAAATGCCCCAGACAATTTGGCCCTCTCTGCTTTCCTGCGGACTCCATCCTCAAAAGCACCTGTTTTCGCTTTCGGCAGCCTCCGGAGCAAAAAAGACAAACGTCCAGCTTTTGCTGCCACAGCAAAGGTGCCAGCGGGGAAAAGTAATGCTGGTTCTCACTGCCTCCTGGAACCCTTTCAAATGCCCCAGACAATTTGGCCCTCTCTGCTTTCCTGCGGACTCCATCCTCAAAAGCACCTGTTTTCGCTTTCGGCAGCCTCCGGAGCAAAAAAGACAAACGTCCAGCTTTTGCTGCCACAGCAAAGGTGCCAGCGGGGAAAAGTAATGCTGGTTCTCACTGCCTCCTGGAACCTCTTCAAATGCCCCAGACAATTTGGCCCTCTCTGCTTTCCTGCGGACTCTATCCTCAAAAGCGCCTTTTTTCGCTTTCGGCAGCCTCCGGAGCAAAAAAGACAAACGTCCAGCTTTTGCTGCCACAGCAAAGGAGCCAGCGGGGAAAAGTAATGCTGGTTCTCACTGCCTCCTGGAACCCTTTCAAATGCCCCAGACAATTTGGCCCTCTCTGCTTTCCTGCGGACTCCATCCTCAAAAGCACCTGTTTTCGCTTTCGGCAGCCTCCGGAGCAAAAAAGACAAACGTCCAGCTTTTGCTGCCACAGCAAAGGTGCCAGCGGGGAAAAGTAATGCTGGTTCTCACTGCCTCCTGGAACCTCTTCAAATGCCCCAGACAATTTGGCCCTCTCTGCTTTCCTGCGGACTCCATCCTCAAAAGCACCTGTTTTCGCTTTCGGCAGCCTCCGGAGCAAAAAAGACAAACGTCCAGCTTTTGCTGCCACAGCAAAGGTGCCAGCGGGGAAAAGTAATGCTGGTTCTCACTGCCTCCTGGAACCTCTTCAAATGCCCCAGACAATTTGGCCCTCTCTGCTTTCCTGCGGACTCCATCCTCAAAAGCACCTGTTTTCGCTTTTGGCAACCTCCGGAGCAAAAAAGACAAACGTCCAGCTTTTGCTGCCACAGCAAAGGTGCCAGCGGGGAAAAGTAATGCTGGTTCTCACTGCCTCCTGGAACCTCTTCAAATGCCCCAGACAATTTGGCCCTCTCTGCTTTCCTGCGGACTCCATCCTCAAAAGCACCTGTTTTCGCTTTCGGCAGCCTCCGGAGCAAAAAAGACAAACGTCCAGCTTTTGCTGCCACAGCAAAGGTGCCAGCGGGGAAAAGTAATGCTGGTTCTCACTGCCTCCTGGAACCCTTTCAAATGCCCCAGACAATTTGGCCCTCTCTGCTTTCCTGCGGACTCCATCCTCAAAAGCACCTGTTTTCGCTTTCGGCAGCCTCCGGAGCAAAAAAGACAAACGTCCAGCTTTTGCTGCCACAGCAAAGGTGCCAGCGGGGAAAAGTAATGCTGGTTCTCACTGCCTCCTGGAACCTCTTCAAATGCCCCAGACAATTTGGCCCTCTCTGCTTTCCTGCGGACTCTATCCTCAAAAGCGCCTTTTTTCGCTTTCGGCAGCCTCCGGAGCAAAAAAGACAAACGTCCAGCTTTTGCTGCCACAGCAAAGGTGCCAGCGGGGAAAAGTAATGCTGGTTCTCACTGCCTCCTAGAACCCTTTCAAATGCCACAGACAATTTGGCCCTCTCTGCTTTCCTGCGGACCCCATCCTCAAAAGCACCTGTTTTCGCTTTCGGCAACCTCCGGAGCAAAAAAGACAAACGTCCAGCTTTTGCTGCCACAGCAAAGGTGCCAGCGGGGAAAAGTAATGCTGGTTCTCACTGCCTCCTGGAACCCTTTCAAATGCCACAGACAATTTGGCCCTCTCTGCTTTCCTGCGGACTCCATCCTCAAAAGCACCTGTTTTCGCTTTCGGCAGCCTCCGGAGCAAAAAAGACAAACGTCCAGCTTTTGCTGCCACAGCAAAGGTGCCAGCGGGGAAAAGTAATGCTGGTTCTCACTGCCTCCTGGAACCTCTTCAAATGCCCCAGACAATTTGGCCCTCTCTGCTTTCCTGCGGACTCCATCCTCAAAAGCACCTGTTTTCGCTTTCGGCAGCCTCCGGAGCAAAAAAGACAAACGTCCAGCTTTTGCTGCCACAGCAAAGGTGCCAGCGGGGAAAAGTAATGCTGGTTCTCACTGCCTCCTGGAACCCTTTCAAATGCCACAGACAATTTGGCCCTCTCTGCTTTCCTGCGGACTCCATCCTCAAAAGCACCTGTTTTCGCTTTCGGCAGCCTCCGGAGCAAAAAAGACAAACGTCCAGCTTTTGCTGCCACAGCAAAGGTGCCAGCGGGGAAAAGTAATGCTGGTTCTCACTGCCTCCTGGAACCCTTTCAAATGCCACAGACAATTTGGCCCTCTCTGCTTTCCTGCGGACTCCATCCTCAAAAGCACCTGTTTTCGCTTTCGGCAGCCTCCGGAGCAAAAAAGACAAACGTCCAGCTTTTGCTGCCACAGCAAAGGTGCCAGCGGGGAAAAGTAATGCTGGTTCTCACTGCCTCCTGGAACCCTTTCAAATGCCCCAGACAATTTGGCCCTCTCTGCTTTCCTGCGGACTCCATTCTCAAAAGCACCTGTTTTCGCTTTCGGCAGCCTCCGGAGCAAAAAAGACAAACGTCCAGCTTTTGCTGCCACAGCAAAGGTGCCAGCGGGGAAAAGTAATGCTGGTTCTCACTGCCTCCTGGAACCCTTTCAAATGCCACAGACAATTTGGCCCTCTCTGCTTTCCTGCGGACTCCATCCTCAAAAGCACCTGTTTTCGCTTTCGGCAGCCTCCGGAGCAAAAAAGACAAACGTCCAGCTTTTGCTGCCACAGCAAAGGTGCCAGCGGGGAAAAGTAAAGCTGGTTCTCACTGCCTCCTCGAACCCTTTCAAATGCCACAGACAATTTGGCCCTCTCTGCTTTCCTGCGGAATCTATCCTCAAAAGCGCCTTTTTTCACTTTCGGCGCCCTCCGGTGGTAAAAAGACAAACGTCCAGCTTTTGCTGCCACAGCAAAGGTGCCAGCGGGGAAAAGTAATGCTGGTTCTCACTGCCTCCTGGAACCCTTTCAAATGCCACAGACAATTTGGCCCTCTCTGCTTTCCTGCGGACTCCATCCTCAAAAGCACCTGTTTTCGCTTTCGGCAGCCTCCGGAGCAAAAAAGACAAACGTCCAGCTTTTGCTGCCACAGCAAAGGTGCCAGCGGGGAAAAGTAATGCTGGTTCTCACTGCCTCCTGGAACCCTTTCAAATGCCACAGACAATTTGGCCCTCTCTGCTTTCCTGCGGACTCCATCCTCAAAAGCACCTGTTTTCGCTTTCGGCAGCCTCCGGAGCAAAAAAGACAAACGTCCAGCTTTTGCTGCCACAGCAAAGGTGCCAGCGGGGAAAAGTAAAGCTGGTTCTCACTGCCTCCTGGAACCTCTTCAAATGCCCCAGACAATTTGGCCCTCTCTGCTTTCCTGCGGACTCCATCCTCAAAAGCACCTGTTTTCGCTTTCGGCAGCCTCCGGAGCAAAAAAGACAAACGTCCAGCTTTTGCTGCCACAGCAAAGGTGCCAGCGGGGAAAAGTAATGCTGGTTCTCACTGCCTCCTGGAACCCTTTCAAATGCCACAGACAATTTGGCCCTCTCTGCTTTCCTGCGGACTCCATCCTCAAAAGCACCTGTTTTCGCTTTCGGCAGCCTCCGGAGCAAAAAAGACAAACGTCCAGCTTTTGCTGCCACAGCAAAGGTGCCAGCGGGGAAAAGTAATGCTGGTTCTCACTGCCTCCTGGAACCCTTTCAAATGCCACAGACAATTTGGCCCTCTCTGCTTTCCTGCGGACTCCATCCTCAAAAGCACCTGTTTTCGCTTTCGGCAGCCTCCGGAGCAAAAAAGACAAACGTCCAGCTTTTGCTACCACAGCAAAGGTGCCAGCGGGGAAAAGTAATGCTGGTTCTCACTGCCTCCTGGAACCCTTTCAAATGCCACAGACAATTTGGCCCTCTCTGCTTTCCTGCGGACTCCATCCTCAAAAGCACCTGTTTTCGCTTTCGGCAGCCTCCGGAGCAAAAAAGACAAACGTCCAGCTTTTGCTGCCACAGCAAAGGTGCCAGCGGGGAAAAGTAATGCTGGTTCTCACTGCCTCCTGGAACCTCTTCAAATGCCCCAGACAATTTGGCCCTCTCTGCTTTCCTGCGGACTCCATCCTCAAAAGCACCTGTTTTCGCTTTTGGCAGCCTCCGGAGCAAAAAAGACAAACGTCCAGCTTTTGCTGCCACAGCAAAGGTGCCAGCGGGGAAAAGTAATGCTGGTTCTCACTGCCTCCTGGAACCCTTTCAAATGCCCCAGACAATTTGGCCCTCTCTGCTTTCCTGCGGACTCCATCCTCAAAAGCACCTGATTTCGCTTTCGGCAGCCTCCGGAGCAAAAAAGACAAACGTCCAGCTTTTGCTGCCACAGCAAAGGTGCCAGCGGGGAAAAGTAATGCTGGTTCTCACTGCCTCCTGGAACCCTTTCAAATGCCACAGACAATTTGGCCCTCTCTGCTTTCCTGCGGACTCCATCCTCAAAAGCACCTGTTTTCGCTTTCGGCAGCCTCCGGAGCAAAAAAGACAAACGTCCAGCTTTTGCTGCCACAGCAAAGGTGCCAGCGGGGAAAAGTAATGCTGGTTCTCACTGCCTCCTGGAACCCTTTCAAATGCCACAGACAATTTGGCCCTCTCTGCTTTCCTGCGGACTCCATCCTCAAAAGCACCTGTTTTCGCTTTCGGCAGCCTCCGGAGCAAAAAAGACAAACGTCCAGCTTTTGCTGCCACAGCAAAGGTGCCAGCGGGGAAAAGTAATGCTGGTTCTCACTGCCTCCTGGAACCCTTTCAAATGCCACAGACAATTTGGCCCTCTCTGCTTTCCTGCGGACTCCATCCTCAAAAGCACCTGTTTTCGCTTTCGGCAGCCTCCGGAGCAAAAAAGACAAACGTCCAGCTTTTGCTACCACAGCAAAGGTGCCAGCGGGGAAAAGTAATGCTGGTTCTCACTGCCTCCTGGAACCCTTTCAAATGCCACAGACAATTTGGCCCTCTCTGCTTTCCTGCGGACTCCATCCTCAAAAGCACCTGTTTTCGCTTTCGGCAGCCTCCGGAGCAAAAAAGACAAACGTCCAGCTTTTGCTGCCACAGCAAAGGTGCCAGCGGGGAAAAGTAATGCTGGTTCTCACTGCCTCCTGGAACCTCTTCAAATGCCCCAGACAATTTGGCCCTCTCTGCTTTCCTGCGGACTCCATCCTCAAAAGCACCTGTTTTCGCTTTTGGCAGCCTCCGGAGCAAAAAAGACAAACGTCCAGCTTTTGCTGCCACAGCAAAGGTGCCAGCGGGGAAAAGTAATGCTGGTTCTCACTGCCTCCTGGAACCCTTTCAAATGCCACAGACAATTTGGCCCTCTCTGCTTTCCTGCGGACTCCATCCTCAAAAGCACCTGTTTTCGCTTTCGGCAGCCTCCGGAGCAAAAAAGACAAACGTCCAGCTTTTGCTGCCACAGCAAAGGTGCCAGCGGGGAAAAGTAATGCTGGTTCTCACTGCCTCCTGGAACCTCTTCAAATGCCCCAGACAATTTGGCCCTCTCTGCTTTCCTGCGGACTCCATCCTCAAAAGCACCTGTTTTCGCTTTTGGCAGCCTCCGGAGCAAAAAAGACAAACGTCCAGCTTTTGCTGCCACAGCAAAGGTGCCAGCGGGGAAAAGTAATGCTGGTTCTCACTGCCTCCTGGAACCCTTTCAAATGCCACAGACAATTTGGCCCTCTCTGCTTTCCTGCGGACTCCATCCTCAAAAGCACCTGTTTTCGCTTTCGGCAGCCTCCGGAGCAAAAAAGACAAACGTCCAGCTTTTGCTGCCACAGCAAAGGTGCCAGCGGGGAAAAGTAATGCTGGTTCTCACTGCCTCCTGGAACCTCTTCAAATGCCCCAGACAATTTGGCCCTCTCTGCTTTCCTGCGGACTCCATCCTCAAAAGCACCTGTTTTCGCTTTTGGCAGCCTCCGGAGCAAAAAAGACAAACGTCCAGCTTTTGCTGCCACAGCAAAGGTGCCAGCGGGGAAAAGTAATGCTGGTTCTCACTGCCTCCTGGAACCCTTTCAAATGCCACAGACAATTTGGCCCTCTCTGCTTTCCTGCGGACTCCATCCTCAAAAGCACCTGTTTTCGCTTTCGGCAGCCTCCGGAGCAAAAAAGACAAACGTCCAGCTTTTGCTGCCACAGCAAAGGTGCCAGCGGGGAAAAGTAATGCTGGTTCTCACTGCCTCCTGGAACCCTTTCAAATGCCCCTGACAATTTGGCCCTCTCTGCTTTCCTGCGGACTCTATCCTCAAAAGCGCCTTTTTTCACTTTCGGCGCCCTCCGGTGGTAAAAAGACAAACGTCCAGCTTTTGCTGCCACAGCAAAGGTGCCAGCGGGGAAAAGTAATGCTGGTTCTCACTGCCTCCTGGAACTCTTTCAAATGCCAGAGACAATTTGGCCCTCTCTGCTTTCCTGCGGACTCCATCCTCAAAAGCACCTGTTTTCGCTTTCGGCAACCTCCGGAGCAAAAAAGACAAACGTCCAGCTTTTGCTGCCACAGCAAAGGTGCCAGCGGGGAAAAGTAATGCTGGTTCTCACTGCCTCCTGGAACCCTTTCAAATGCCAGAGACAATTTGGCCCTCTCTGCTTTCCTGCGGACTCCATCCTCAAAAGCACCTGTTTTCGCTTTCGGCAGCCTCCGGAGCAAAAAAGACAAACTTCCAGCTTTTGCTGCCACAGCAAAGGTGCCAGCGGGGAAAAGTAATGCTGGTTCTCACTGCCTCCTGGAACCTCTTCAAATGCCACAGACAATTTGGCCCTCTCTGCTTTCCTGCGGACTCCATCCTCAAAAGCACCTGTTTTCGCTTTTGGCAACCTCGGAGCAAAAAAGTCAAACGTCCAGCTTTTGCTGCCACAGCAAAAGTGCCAGCGGGGAAAAGTAATGCTGGTTCTCACTGCCTCCTGGAACCCTTTCAAATGCCACAGACAATTTGGCCCTCTCTGCTTTCCTGCGGACTCCATCCTCAAAAGCACCTGTTTTCGCTTTCGGCAGCCTCTGGAGCAAAAAAGACAAACGTCCAGCTTTTGCTGCCACAGCAAAGGTGCCAGCGGGGAAAAGTAAAGCTGGTTCTCACTGCCTCCTCGAACCCTTTCAAATGCCACAGACAATTTGGCCCTCTCTGCTTTCCTGCGGACTCTATCCTCAAAAGCGCCTTTTTTCACTTTCGGCGCCCTCCGGTGGTAAAAAGACAAACGTCCAGCTTTTGCTGCCACAGCAAAGGTGCCAGCGGGGAAAAGTAATGCTGGTTCTCACTGCCTCCTGGAACTCTTTCAAATGCCACAGACAATTTGGCCCTCTCTGCTTTCCTGCGGACTCCATCCTCAAAAGCACCTATTTTCGCTTTCGGCAGCCTCCGGAGCATAAAAGACAAACGTCCATCTTTTGCTGCCACAGCAAAGGTGCCAGCGGGGAAAAGTAATGCTGGTTCTCACTGCCTCCTGGAACCCTTTCAAATGCCACAGACAATTTGGCCCTCTCTGCTTTCCTGTGGACTCCATCCTCAAAAGCACCTGTTTTCGCTTTCGGCAGCCTCCGGAGCAAAAAAGACAAACGTCCAGCTTTTGCTGCCACAGCAAAGGTGCCAGCGGGGAAAAGTAATGCTGGTTCTCACTGCCTCCTGGAACCCTTTCAAATGCCACAGACAATTTGGCCCTCTCTGCTTTCCTGCGGACTCCATCCTCAAAAGCACCTGTTTTCGCTTTCGGCAGCCTCCGGAGCAAAAAAGACAAACGTCCAGCTTTTGCTGCCACAGCAAAGGTGCCAGCGGGGAAAAGTAATGCTGGTTCTCACTGCCTCCTGGAACCCTTTCAAATGCCACAGACAATTTGGCCCTCTCTGCTTTCCTGCGGACTCCATCCTCAAAAGCACCTGTTTTCGCTTTCGGCAGCCTCCGGAGCAAAAAAGACAAACGTCCAGCTTTTGCTGCCACAGCAAAGGTGCCAGCGGGGAAAAGTAATGCTGGTTCTCACTGCCTCCTGGAACCCTTTCAAATGCCCCTGACAATTTGGCCCTCTCTGCTTTCCTGCGGACTCTATCCTCAAATCGCCTTTTTTCACTTTCGGCGCCCTCCGGTGGTAAAAAGACAAACGTCCAGCTTTTGCTGCCACAGCAAAGGTGCCAGCGGGGAAAAGTAATGCTGGTTCTCACTGCCTCCTGGAACTCTTTCAAATGCCACAGACAATTTGGCCCTCTCTGCTTTCCTGCGGACTCCATCCTCAAAAGCACCTATTTTCGCTTTCGGCAGCCTCCGGAGCAAAAAAGACAAACGTCCAGCTTTTGCTGCCACAGCAAAGGTGCCAGCGGGGAAAAGTAATGCTGGTTCTCACTGCCTCCTGGAACCCTTTCAAATGCCACAGACAATTTGGCCCTCTCTGCTTTCCTGCGGACTCCATCCTCAAAAGCACCTGTTTTCGCTTTCGGCAGCCTCCGGAGCAAAAAAGACAAACGTCCAGCTTTTGCTGCCACAGCAAAGGTGCCAGCGGGGAAAAGTAATGCTGGTTCTCACTGCCTCCTGGAACCCTTTCAAATGCCACAGACAATTTGGCCCTCTCTGCTTTCCTGCGGACTCCATCCTCAAAAGCACCTGTTTTCGCTTTCGGCAGCCTCCGGAGCAAAAAAGACAAACGTCCAGCTTTTGCTGCCACAGCAAAGGTGCCAGCGGGGAAAAGTAATGCTGGTTCTCACTGCCTCCTGGAACCCTTTCAAATGCCACAGACAATTTGGCCCTCTCTGCTTTCCTGCGGACTCCATCCTCAAAAGCACCTGTTTTCGCTTTCGGCAGCCTCCGGAGCAAAAAAGACAAACGTCCAGCTTTTGCTGCCACAGCAAAGGTGCCAGCGGGGAAAAGTAATGCTGGTTCTCACTGCCTCCTGGAACCTCTTCAAATGCCCCAGACAATTTGGCCCTCTCTGCTTTCCTGCGGACTCCATCCTCAAAAGCACCTGTTTTCGCTTTTGGCAGCCTCCGGAGCAAAAAAGACAAACGTCCAGCTTTTGCTGCCACAGCAAAGGTGCCAGCGGGGAAAAGTAATGCTGGTTCTCACTGCCTCCTGGAACCCTTTCAAATGCCACAGACAATTTGGCCCTCTCTGCTTTCCTGCGGACTCCATCCTCAAAAGCACCTGTTTTCGCTTTCGGCAGCCTCCGGAGCAAAAAAGACAAACGTCCAGCTTTTGCTGCCACAGCAAAGGTGCCAGCGGGGAAAAGTAATGCTGGTTCTCACTGCCTCCTGGAACCCTTTCAAATGCCCCTGACAATTTGGCCCTCTCTGCTTTCCTGCGGACTCTATCCTCAAAAGCGCCTTTTTTCACTTTTGGCGCCCTCCGGTGGTAAAAAGACAAACGTCCAGCTTTTGCTGCCACAGCAAAGGTGCCAGCGGGGAAAAGTAATGCTGGTTCTCACTGCCTCCTGGAACTCTTTCAAATGCCAGAGACAATTTGGCCCTCTCTGCTTTCCTGCGGACTCCATCCTCAAAAGCACCTGTTTTCGCTTTCGGCAACCTCCGGAGCAAAAAAGACAAACGTCCAGCTTTTGCTGCCACAGCAAAGGTGCCAGCGGGGAAAAGTAATGCTGGTTCTCACTGCCTCCTGGAACCCTTTCAAATGCCAGAGACAATTTGGCCCTCTCTGCTTTCCTGCGGACTCCATCCTCAAAAGCACCTGTTTTCGCTTTCGGCAGCCTCTGGAGCAAAAAAGACAAACGTCCAGCTTTTGCTGCCACAGCAAAGGTGCCAGCGGGGAAAAGTAAAGCTGGTTCTCACTGCCTCCTCGAACCCTTTCAAATGCCACAGACAATTTGGCCCTCTCTGCTTTCCTGCGGAATCTATCCTCAAAAGCGCCTTTTTTCACTTTCGGCGCCCTCCGGTGGTAAAAAGACAAACGTCCAGCTTTTGCTGCCACAGCAAAGGTGCCAGCGTGGAAAAGTAATGCTGGTTCTCACTGCCTCCTGGAACTCTTTCAAATGCCACAGACAATTTGGCCCTCTCTGCTTTCCTGCGGACTCCATCCTCAAAAGCACCTATTTTCGCTTTCGGCAGCCTCCGGAGCATAAAAGACAAACGTCCATCTTTTGCTGCCACAGCAAAGGTGCCAGCGGGGAAAAGTAATGCTGGTTCTCACTGCCTCCTGGAACCCTTTCAAATGCCACAGACAATTTGGCCCTCTCTGCTTTCCTGTGGACTCCATCCTCAAAAGCACCTGTTTTCGCTTTCGGCAGCCTCCGGAGCAAAAAAGACAAACGTCCAGCTTTTGCTGCCACAGCAAAGGTGCCAGCGGGGAAAAGTAATGCTGGTTCTCACTGCCTCCTGGAACCCTTTCAAATGCCACAGACAATTTGGCCCTCTCTGCTTTCCTGCGGACTCCATCCTCAAAAGCACCTGTTTTCGCTTTCGGCAGCCTCCGGAGCAAAAAAGACAAACGTCCAGCTTTTGCTGCCACAGCAAAGGTGCCAGCGGGGAAAAGTAATGCTGGTTCTCACTGCCTCCTGGAACCCTTTCAAATGCCACAGACAATTTGGCCCTCTCTGCTTTCCTGCGGACTCCATCCTCAAAAGCACCTGTTTTCGCTTTCGGCAGCCTCCGGAGCAAAAAAGACAAACGTCCAGCTTTTGCTGCCACAGCAAAGGTGCCAGCGGGGAAAAGTAATGCTGGTTCTCACTGCCTCCTGGAACCCTTTCAAATGCCCCTGACAATTTGGCCCTCTCTGCTTTCCTGCGGACTCTATCCTCAAATCGCCTTTTTTCACTTTCGGCGCCCTCCGGTGGTAAAAAGACAAACGTCCAGCTTTTGCTGCCACAGCAAAGGTGCCAGCGGGGAAAAGTAATGCTGGTTCTCACTGCCTCCTGGAACTCTTTCAAATGCCCCAGACAATTTGGCCCTCTCTGCTTTCCTGCGGACTCCATCCTCAAAAGCACCTATTTTCGCTTTCGGCAGCCTCCGGAGCAAAAAAGACAAACGTCCAGCTTTTGCTGCCACAGCAAAGGTGCCAGCGGGGAAAAGTAATGCTGGTTCTCACTGCCTCCTGGAACCCTTTCAAATGCCACAGACAATTTGGCCCTCTCTGCTTTCCTGCGGACTCCATCCTCAAAAGCACCTGTTTTCGCTTTCGGCAGCCTCCGGAGCAAAAAAGACAAACGTCCAGCTTTTGCTGCCACAGCAAAGGTGCCAGCGGGGAAAAGTAATGCTGGTTCTCACTGCCTCCTGGAACCCTTTCAAATGCCACAGACAATTTGGCCCTCTCTGCTTTCCTGCGGACTCCATCCTCAAAAGCACCTGTTTTCGCTTTCGGCAGCCTCCGGAGCAAAAAAGACAAACGTCCAGCTTTTGCTGCCACAGCAAAGGTGCCAGCGGGGAAAAGTAATGCTGGTTCTCACTGCCTCCTGGAACCCTTTCAAATGCCACAGACAATTTGGCCCTCTCTGCTTTCCTGCGGACTCCATCCTCAAAAGCACCTATTTTCGCTTTCGGCAGCCTCCGGAGCAAAAAAGACAAACGTCCAGCTTTTGCTGCCACAGCAAAGGTGCCAGCGGGGAAAAGTGATGCTGGTTCTCACTGCCTCCTGGAACCCTTTCAAATGCCACAGACAATTTGGCCCTCTCTGCTTTCATGCGGACTCCATCCTCAAAAGCACCTGTTTTCGCTTTCGGCAGCCTCCGGAGCAAAAAAGACAAACGTCCAGCTTTTGCTGCCACAACAAAGCTGCCAGCGGGGAAAAGTAATGCTGGTTCTCACTGCCTCCTGGAACCCTTTCAAATGCCACAGACAATTTGGCCCTCTCTGCTTTCCTGCGGACTCCATCCTCAAAAGCACCTGTTTTCGCTTTTGGCAACCTCCGGAGCAAAAAAGACAAACGTCCAGCTTTTGCTGCCACAGCAAAGGTGCCAGCGGGGAAAAGTAATGCTGGTTCTCACTGCCTCCTGGAACCCTTTCAAATGCCACAGACAATTTGGCCCTCTCTGCTTTCCTGCGGACTCCATCCTCAAAAGCACCTGTTTTCGCTTTCGGCAGCCTCCGGAGCAAAAAAGACAAACGTCCAGCTTTTGCTGCCACAGCAAAGGTGCCAGCGGGGAAAAGTAATGCTGGTTCTCACTGCCTCCTGGAACCCTTTCAAATGCCCCTGACAATTTGGCCCTCTCTGCTTTCCTGCGGACTCTATCCTCAAATCGCCTTTTTTCACTTTCGGCGCCCTCCGGTGGTAAAAAGACAAACGTCCAGCTTTTGCTGCCACAGCAAAGGTGCCAGCGGGGAAAAGTAATGCTGGTTCTCACTGCCTCCTGGAACCCTTTCAAATGCCACAGACAATTTGGCCCTCTCTGCTTTCCTGCGGACTCCATCCTCAAAAGCACCTGTTTTCGCTTTCGGCAGCCTCCGGAGCAAAAAAGACAAACGTCCAGCTTTTGCTGCCACAACAAAGGTGCCAGCGGGAAAAGTAATGCTGGTTCTCACTGCCTCCTGGAACCCTTTCAAATGCCACAGACAATTTGGCCCTCTCTGCTTTCCTGCGGACTCCATCCTCAAAAGCACCTGTTTTCGCTTTCGGCAACCTCCGGAGCAAAAAAGACAAACGTCCAGCTTTTGCTGCCACAGCAAAGGTGCCAGCGGGGAAAAGTAATGCTGGTTCTCACTGCCTCCTGGAACCCTTTCAAATGCCATAGACAATTTGGCCCTCTCTGCTTTCCTGCGGACTCCATCCTCAAAAGCACCTGTTTTTGCTTTCGGCAGCCTCCGGAGCAAAAAAGACAAACGTCCAGCTTTTGCTGCCACAGCAAAGGTGCCAGCAGGGAAAAGTAATGCTGGTTCTCACTGCCTCCTGGAACCTCTTCAAATGCCCCAGACAATTTGGCCCTCTCTGCTTTCCTGCGGACTCCATCCTCAAAAGCACCTGTTTTCGCTTTCGGCAGCCTCCGGAGCAAAAAAGACAAACGTCCAGCTTTTGCTGCCACCCAGGCAAAGGTGCCAGCGGGGAAAAGTAATGCTGGTTCTCACTGCCTCCTGGAACCCTTTCAAATGCCACAGACAATTTGGCTCTGCTTTCCTGCGGACTCCATCCTCAAAAGCACCTGTTTTCGCTTTCGGCAGCCTCCGGAGCAAAAAAGACAAACGTCCAGCTTTTGCTGCCACAGCAAAGGTGCCAGCGGGCAAAAGTAATGGTGGTTCTCACTGCCTCCTGGAACCCTTTCAAATGCCCAGACAATTTGGCCCTCTCTGCTTTCCTGCGGACTCCATCCTCAAAAGCACCTGTTTTCGCTTTCGGCAGCCTCTGGAGCAAAAAAGACAAACGTCCAGCTTTTGCTGCCACAGCAAAGGTGCCAGCGGGGAAAAGTAAAGCTGGTTCTCACTGCCTCCTGGAACCCTTTCAAATGCCACAGATAATTTTGCCCTCTCTGCTTTCCTGCGGAATCTATCCTCAAAAGCGCCTTTTTTCACTTTCGGCGCCCTCCGGTGGTAAAAAGACAAACGTCCAGCTTTTGCTGCCACAGCAAAGGTGCCAGCGGGGAAAAGTAATGCTGGTTCTCACTGCCTCCTGGAACTCTTTCAAATGCCACAGACAATTTGGCCCTCTCTGCTTTCCTGCGGACTCCATCCTCAAAAGCACCTATTTTCGCTTTCGGCAGCCTCCGGAGCATAAAAGACAAACGTCCAGCTTTTGCTGCCACAGCAAAGGTGCCAGCGGGGAAAAGTAATGCTGGTTCTCACTGCCTCCTGGAACCCTTTCAAATGCCACAGACAATTTGGCCCTCTCTGCTTTCCTGTGGACTCCATCCTCAAAAGCACCTGTGTTCGCTTTCGGCAGCCTCCGGAGCAAAAAAGACAAACGTCCAGCTTTTGCTGCCACAGCAAAGGTGCCAGCGGGGAAAAGTAATGCTGGTTCTCACTGCCTCCTGGAACCCTTTCAAATGCCACAGACAATTTGGCCCTCTCTGCTTTCCTGCGGACTCCATCCTCAAAAGCACCTGTTTTCGCTTTCGGCAGCCTCCGGAGCAAAAAAGACAAACGTCCAGCTTTTGCTGCCACAGCAAAGGTGCCAGCGGGGAAAAGTAAGCTGGTTCTCACTGCCTCCTGGAACCCTTTCAAATGCCACAGACAATTTGGCCCTCTCTGCTTTCCTGCGGACTCCATCCTCAAAAGCACCTGTTTTCGCTTTTGGCAACCTCCGGAGCAAAAAAGACAAACGTCCAGCTTTTGCTGCCACAGCAAAGGTGCCAGCGGGGAAAAGTAATGCTGGTTCTCACTGCCTCCTGGAACCCTTTCAAATGCCACAGACAATTTGGCCCTCTCTGCTTTCCTGCGGACTCCATCCTCAAAAGCACCTGTTTTCGCTTTCGGCAGCCTCCGGAGCAAAAAGACAAACGTCCAGCTTTTGCTGCCACAGCAAAGGTGCCAGCGGGGAAAAGTAATGCTGGTTCTCACTGCCTCCTGGAACCCTTTCAAATGCCACAGACAATTTGGCCCTCTCTGCTTTCCTGCGGACTCCATCCTCAAAAGCACCTGTTTTCGCTTTCGGCAGCCTCCGGAGCAAAAAAGACAAACGTCCAGCTTTTGCTGCCACAGCAAAGGTGCCAGCGGGGAAAAGTAATGCTGGTTCTCACTGCCTCCTGGAACCCTTTCAAATGCCCCTGACAATTTGGCCCTCTCTGCTTTCCTGCGGACTCTATCCTCAAATCGCCTTTTTCACTTTCGGCGCCCTCCGGTGGTAAAAAGACAAACGTCCAGCTTTTGCTGCCACAGCAAAGGTGCCAGCGGGGAAAAGTAATGCTGGTTCTCACTGCCTCCTGGAACCCTTTCAAATGCCACAGACAATTTGGCCCTCTCTGCTTTCCTGCGGACTCCATCCTCAAAAGCACCTGTTTTCGCTTTCGGCAGCCTCCGGAGCAAAAAAGACAAACGTCCAGCTTTTGCTGCCACAGCAAAGGTGCCAGCGGGGAAAAGTAATGCTGGTTCTCACTGCCTCCTGGAACCCTTTCAAATGCCACAGACAATTTGGCCCTCTCTGCTTTCCTGCGGACTCCATCCTCAAAAGCACCTGTTTTCGCTTTCGGCAGCCTCCGGAGCAAAAAGACAAACGTCCAGCTTTTGCTGCCACAGCAAAGGTGCCAGCGGGGAAAAGTAATGCTGGTTCTCACTGCCTCCTGGAACCCTTTCAAATGCCCCTGACAATTTGGCCCTCTCTGCTTTCCTGCGGACTCTATCCTCAAATCGCCTTTTTTCACTTTCGGCGCCCTC
>NW_028128277.1:0-25000 GCF_965231255.1 Vanellus vanellus
GTCCGCAGGAAAGCAGAGAGTGCCAAATTGTCTGGGGCATTTGAAGAGGTTCCAGTAAGTAATGAGGACCAGCATTACTTTTCCCCGCTGGCTCCTTTGCTGTGGCAGCAAAAGCTGGACGTTTGTCTTTTTTGCTCCGGAGGTTGCCGAAAGCGAAAACAGGTGCTTTTGAGGATGGAGTCCGCAGGAAAGCAGAGAGGGCCAAATTGTCTGTGGCATTTGAAAGAGTTCCAGGAGGCAGTGAGAACCAGCATTACTTTTCCCCGCTGGCACCTTTGCTGCGGCAGCAAAAGCTGGACGTTTGTCTTTTTAACACCGGAGGGCGACGAAAGTGAAAAAAGGCGCTTTTGAGAATAGAGTCCGCAGGAAAGCAGAGAGGGCCAAATTGTCTGTGGCATTTGAAGAGGTTCCAGGAGGCAGTGAGAACCAGCATTACTTTTCCCCGCTGGCACCTTTGCTGTGGCAGCAAAAGCTGGACGTTTGTCTTTTTTGCTCCGGAGGCTGCCAAAAGCGAAAAAAGGTGCTTTTGAGGATGGAGTCCGCAGGAAAGCAGAGAGGGCCAAATTGTCTGGGGCATTTGAAGAGGTTCCAGGAGGCAATGAGGACCAGCATTACTTTTCCCCGCTGGCACCTTTGCCGTGGCAGCAAAAGCTGGACGTTTGTCTTTTTTGCTCCGGAGGCTGCCGAAAGCGAAAACAGGTGCTTTTGAGGATGGAGTCCGCAGGAAAGCAGAGAGTGCCAAATTGTCTGGGGCATTTGAAGAGGTTCCAGGAGGCAATGAGGACCAGCATCACTTTTCCCCGCTGGCACCTTTGCTGTGGCAGCAAAAGCTGGACGTTTGTCTTTTTTGCTCCGGAGGCTGCCGAAAGCAAAAACAGGTGCTTTTGAGGATGGAGTCCGCAGGAAAGCAGAGAGTGCCAAATTGTCTGGGGCATTTGAAGAGGTTCCAGTAAGTAATGAGGACCAGCATTACTTTTCCCCGCTGGCTCCTTTGCTGTGGCAGCAAAAGCTGGACGTTTGTCTTTTTTGCTCCGGAGGTTGCCGAAAGCGAAAACAGGTGCTTTTGAGGATGGAGTCCGCAGGAAAGCAGAGAGGGCCAAATTGTCTGGGGCATTTGAAAGAGTTCCAGGAGGCAGTGAGAACCAGCATTACTTTTCCCCGCTGGCACCTTTGCTGCGGCAGCAAAAGCTGGACGTTTGTCTTTTTAACACCGGAGGGCGACGAAAGTGAAAAAAGGCGCTTTTGAGAATAGAGTCCGCAGGAAAGCAGAGAGGGCCAAATTGTCTGGGGCATTTGAAAGAGTTCCAGGAGGCAGTGAGAACCAGCATCACTTTTCCCCGCTGGCACCTTTGCTGTGGCAGCAAAAGCTGGACGTTTGTCTTTTTTGCTCCGGAGGCTGCCGAAAGCGAAAACAGGTGCTTTTGAGGATGGAGTCCGCAGGAAAACAGAGAGGTCCAAAATTTCTGGGGCATTTGAAAGAGTTCCAGGAGGCAGTGAGAACCAGCATTACTTTTCCCCGCTGGCACCTTTGCTGTGGCAGCAAAAGCTGGACCTTTGTCTTTTTACCACCAGAGGGCGCCGAAATTGAAAAAAGGTTTTTTTGAGGATGGAGTCCGCAGGAAAGCAGAGAGGGCCAAATTGTCTGTGGCATTTGAAAGAGTTCCAGGAGGCAGTGAGAACCAGCATTACTTTTCCCCGCTGGCACCTTTGCTGTGGCAGCAAAAGCTGGACGTTTGTCTTTTTTGCTCCGGAGGTTGCCGAAAGCGAAAACAGGTGCTTTTGAGGATGGAGTCCGCAGGAAAGCAGAGAGGGCCAAATTGTCTGGGGCATTTGAAAGAGTTCCAGGAGGCAGTGAGAACCAGCATTACTTTTCCCCGCTGGCACCTTTGCTGCGGCAGCAAAAGCTGGACGTTTGTCTTTTTACCACCGGAGGGCGCCGAAATTGAAAAAAGGTGCTTTTGAGGATAGAGTCCGCAGGAAAGCAGAGAGGGCCAAATTGTCTGTGGCATTTGAAAGGGTTCCAGGAGGCAGTGAGAACCAGCATTACTTTTCCCCGCTGGCACCTTTGCTGTGGCAGCAAAAGCTGGACGTTTGTCTTTTTTGCTCCGGAGGCTGCCGAAAGCGAAAACAGGTGCTTTTGAGGATGGAGTCCGCAGGAAAGCAGAGAGGGCCAAATTGTCTATGGCATTTGAAAGGGTTCCAGGAGGCAGTGAGAACCAGCATTACTTTTCCCTGCTGGCACCTTTGCTGTGGCAGCAAAAGCTGGACGTTTGTCTTTTTTGCTCCGGAGGCTGCCGAAAGCGAAAACAGGTGCTTTTGAGGATGGAGTCCGCAGGAAAACAGAGAGGTCCAAAATTTCTGGGGCATTTGAAAGAGTTCAAGGAGGCAGTGAGAACCAGCATTACTTTTCCCCGCTGGCACCTTTGCTGTGGCAGCAAAAGCTGGACCTTTGTCTTTTTACCACCAGAGGGCGCCGAAATTGAAAAAAGGTTTTTTTGAGGATGGAGTCCGCAGGAAAGCAGAGAGGGCCAAATTGTCTGTGGCATTTGAAAGAGTTCCAGGAGGCAGTGAGAACCAGCATTACTTTTCCCCGCTGGCACCTTTGCTGTGGCAGCAAAAGCTGGACGTTTGTCTTTTTTGCTCCGGAGGTTGCCGAAAGCGAAAACAGGTGCTTTTGAGGATGGAGTCCGCAGGAAAGCAGAGAGGGCCAAATTGTCTGGGGCATTTGAAGAGGTTCCAGGAGGCAGTGAGAACCAGCATTACTTTTCCCCGCTGGCACCTTTGCTGTGGCAGCAAAAGCTGGACGTTTGTCTTTTTTGCTCCGGAGGTTGCCAAAAGCGAAAACAGGTGCTTTTGAGGATGGAGTCCGCAGGAAAACAGAGAGGTCCAAAATTTCTGGGGCATTTGAAAGAGTTCCAGGAGGCAGTGAGAACCAGCATTACTTTTCCCCGCTGGCACCTTTGCTGTGGCAGCAAAAGCTGGGCCTTTGTCTTTTTACCACCAGAGGGCGCCGAAAGCGAAAACAGGTGCTTTTGAGGATGGAGTCCGCAGGAAAGCAGAGAGGGCCAAATTGTCTGTGGCATTTGAAAGAGTTCCAGGAGGCAGTGAGAACCAGCATTACTTTTCCCCACTGGCACCTTTGCTGTGGCAGCAAAAGCTGGACGTTTGTCTTTTTTGCTCCGGAGGTTGCCGAAAGCGAAAACAGGTGCTTTTGAGGATGGAGTCCGCAGGAAAGCAGAGAGGGCCAAATTGTCTGGGGCATTTGAAGAGGTTCCAGGAGGCAGTGGGAACCAGCAATACTTTTCCTTGCTGGCACCTTTGCTGTGGCAGCAAATGCTGGACGTTTGTCTTTTTTGCTCTTGAGGTAGCCAAAAACGAAAAAAGGTGCTTTTGAGGATGGAGTCCGCAGGAAAGCAGAGAGGGCCAAATTGTCTGGGGCATTTGAAAGGGTTCCAGGAGGCAGTGAGAACCAGCATTACTTTTCCTCGCTGGCACCTTTGCTGTGGCAGCAAAAGCTGGACGTTTGTCTTTTTTGCTCCTGAGGTTGCCGAAAGCGAAAACAGGTGCTTTTGAGGATGGAGTCCGCAAGAAAGCAGAGAGGGCCAAATTGTCTGTGGCATTTGAAGAGTTTCCAGGAGGCAGTGAGAACCAGCATTACTTTTCCCCGCTGGCACCTTTGCTGTGGCAGCAAAAGCTGGACGTTTGTCTTTTTTGCTCCGGAGGCTGCCGAAAGCGAAAACAGGTGCTTTTGAGGATGGAGTCCGCAGGAAAGCAGAGAGGGCCGAATTGTCTGGGGCATTTGAAAGAGTTCCAGGAGGCAGTGAGAACCAGCATTACTTTTCCCCGCTGGCACCTTTGCTGTGGCAGCAAAAGCTGGACGTTTGTCTTTTTAGCACCGGAGGGCGCCGAAATTGAAAAAAGGCGCTTTTGAGAATAGAGTCCGCAGGAAAGAAGAGAGGACCAAATTCTCTGGGGCATTTGAAAGGGTTCCAGGAGGCAGTGAGAACCAGCATCACTTTTCCCCGCTGGCACCTTTGCTGTGGCAGCAAAAGCTGGACGTTTGTCTTTTTTGCTCCGGAGAATGCCGAAAGCGAAAACAGGTGCTTTTGAGGATGGAGTCCGCAGGAAAGCAGAGAGGGCCAAATTCTCTGGGGCATTTGAAGGGGTTCCAGGAGGCAGTGAGAACCAGTATTACTTTTCCCCGCTGGCACATTTGCTGTGGCAGCAAAAGCTGGACGTTTGTCTTTTTTGCTCCGGAGGCTGCCGAAAGCGAAAACAGGTGCTTTTGAGGATGGAGTCCGCAGTAAAACAGAGAGGTCTAAAATTTCTGGGGCATTTGAAAGGGTTCCAGGAGGCAGTGAGAACCAGCATTACTTTTCCCCACTGGCACCTTTGCTGTGGCAGCAAAAGCTGGACGTTTGTCTTTTTTGCTGCAGAGGTTGCCGAAAGCGAAAACAGGTGCTTTTGAGGATGGAGTCCGCAGGAAAGCAGAGAGGGCCAAATTGTCTGGGGCATTTGAAGAGGTTCAAGGAGGCAGTGAGAACCAGCATTACTTTTCCCCGCTGGCACCTTTGCTGTGGCAGCAAAAGCTGGACGTTTGTCTTTTTTGCTCCGGAGGCTGCCGAAAGCGAAAACAGGTGCTTTTGAGGATGGAGTCCGCAGGAAAACAGAGAGGTCCAAAATTTCTGGGGCATTTGAAAGAGTTCCAGGAGGCAGTGAGAACCAGCATTACTTTTCCCCGCTGGCACCTTTGCTGTGGCAGCAAAAGCTGGACGTTTGTCTTTTTTGCTGCAGAGGTTGCCGAAAGCGAAAACAGGTGCTTTTGAGGATGGAGTCCGCAGGAAAGCAGAGAGGGCCAAATTGTCTGGGGCATTTGAAGAGTTTCCAGGAGGCAGTGAGAACCAGCATTTCTTTTCCCCGCTGGCACCTTTGCTGTGGCAGCAAAAGCTGGACGTTTGTCTTTTTTGTTCCGGAGGCTGCCGAAAGCGAAAAAAGGTGCTTTTGAGGATGGAGTCCGCAGGAAAGCAGAGAGGGCCAAATTGTCTGTGGCATTTTAAAGAGTTCCAGGAGGCAGTGAGAACCAGCATTACTTTTCCCCGCTGGCACCTTTGCTGTGGCAGCAAAAGCTGGACGTTTGTCTTTTTTGCTCCTGAGGTTGCCGAAAGCGAAAACAGGTGCTTTTGAGGATGGAGTCCGCAGGAAAGCAGAGAGGGCCAAATTGTCTGGGGCATTTGAAGAGGTTCAAGGAGGCAGTGAGAACCAGCATTACTTTTCCCCGCTGGCACCTTTGCTGTGGCAGCAAAAGCTGGACGTTTGTCTTTTTTGTTCCGGAGGCTGCCGAAAGTGAAAAAAGGTGCTTTTGAGGATGGAGTCCGCAGGAAAGCAGAGAGGGCCAAATTGTCTGTGGCATTTTAAAGAGTTCCAGGAGGCAGTGAGAACCAGCATTACTTTTCCCCGCTGGCACCTTTGCTGTGGCAGCAAAAGCTGGACGTTTCTCTTTTTTGTTCCGGAGGCTGCCGAAAGCGAAAAAAGGTGCTTTTGAGGATGGAGTCCGCAGGAAAACTAAGAGGTCCAAAATTTCTGGGGAATTTGAAAGAGTTCCAGAAGGCAGTGAGAACCAGCATTACTTTTCCCCACTGGCACCTTTGCTGTGGCAGCAAAAGATGGACGTTTGTCTTTTTACCACCGGAGTGCGCCGAAAGTGAAAAAAGGCGCTTTTGAGGATGGAGTCCGCAGGAAAGCAGAGAGGGCCTAATTGTCTATGGCATTTGAAAGGGTTCCAGGAGGCAGTGAGAACCAGCATTACTTTTCCCCGCTGGCACCTTTGCTGTGGCAGCAAAAGCTGGACGTTTGTCTTTTTTGCTCCTGAGGTTGCCGAAAGCGAAAACAGGTGCTTTTGAGGATGGAGTCCGCAGGAAAACAGAGAGGTCCAAAATTTCTGGGGCATTTGAAAGAGTTCCAGGAGGCAGTGAGAACCAGCATTACTTTTCCCCGCTGGCACCTTTGCTGTGGCAGCAAAAGCTGGACGTTTGTATTTTTACCACCGGAGGGCGCCGAAATTGAAAAAAGGTTTTTTTGAGGATGGAGTCCGCAGGAAAGCAGAGAGGGCCAAATTGTCTGTGGCATTTGAAAGGGTTCCAGGAGGCAGTGAGAACCAGCATTACTTTTCCCCACTGGCACCTTTGCTGTGGCAGCAAAAGCTGGACGTTTGTCTTTTTTGCTGCAGAGGTTGCCGAAAGCGAAAACAGGTGCTTTTGAGGATGGAGTCCGCAGGAAAGCAGAGACGGCCAAATTGTCTGGGGCATTTGAAGAGGTTCAAGGAGGCAGTGAGAACCAGCATTACTTTTCCCTGCTGGCACCTTTGCTGTGGCAGCAAAAGCTGGACGTTTGTCTTTTTTGTTCCGGAGGCTGCCGAAAGCGAAAAAAGGTGCTTTTGAGGATGGAGTCCGCAGGAAAGCAGAGAGGGCCAAATTGTCTGTGGCATTTTAAAGAGTTCCAGGAGGCAGTGAGAACCAGCATTACTTTTCCCCGCTGGCACCTTTGCTGTGGCAGCAAAAGCTGGACGTTTCTCTTTTTACCACCGGAGGGCGCCGAAATTGAAAAAAGGTTTTTTTGAGGATGGAGTCCGCAGGAAAGCAGTGAGGGCCAAATTGTCTGTGGCATTTGAAAGGGTTCCAGGAGGCAGTGAGAACCAGCATTACTTTTCCCCACTGGCACCTTTGCTGTGGCAGCAAAAGCTGGACGTTTGTCTTTTTTGCTGCAGAGGTTGCCGAAAGCGAAAACAGGTGCTTTTGAGGATGGACTCCGCAGGAAAGCAGAGAGGGCCAAATTGTCTGGGGCATTTGAAGAGGTTCAAGGAGGCAGTGAGAACCAGCATTACTTTTCCCTGCTGGCACCTTTGCTGTGGCAGCAAAACCTGGACGTTTGTCTTTTTTGTTCCGGAGGCTGCCGAAAGCGAAAAAAGGTGCTTTTGAGGATGGAGTCCGCAGGAAAACAGAGAGGTCCAAAATTTCTGGGGCATTTGAAAGAGTTCCAGAAGGCAGTGAGAACCAGCATTACTTTTCCCCACTGGCACCTTTGCTGTGGCAGCAAAAGCTGGACGTTTGTCTTTTTACCACCGGAGTGCGCCGAAAGTGAAAAAAGGCGCTTTTGAGGATGGAGTCCGCAGGAAAGCAGAGAGGGCCTAATTGTCTATGGCATTTGAAAGGGTTCCAGGAGGCAGTGAGAACCAGCATTACTTTTCCCCGCTGGCACCTTTGCTGTGGCAGCAAAAGCTGGACGTTTGTCTTTTTTGCTCCTGAGGTTGCCGAAAGCGAAAACAGGTGCTTTTGAGGATGGAGTCCGCAGGAAAACAGAGAGGTCCAAAATTTCTGGGGCATTTGAAAGAGTTCCAGGAGGCAGTGAGAACCAGCATTACTTTTCCCCGCTGGCACCTTTGCTGTGGCAGCAAAAGCTGGACGTTTGTCTTTTTACCACCGGAGGGCGCCGAAATTGAAAAAAGGTTTTTTTGAGGATGGAGTCCGCAGGAAAGCAGAGAGGGCCAAATTGTCTGTGGCATTTGAAAGGGTTCCAGGAGGCAGTGAGAACCAGCATTACTTTTCCCCACTGGCACCTTTGCTGTGGCAGCAAAAGCTGGACGTTTGTCTTTTTTGCTGCAGAGGTTGCCGAAAGCGAAAACAGGTGCTTTTGAGGATGGAGTCCGCAGGAAAGCAGAGAGGGCCAAATTGTCTGGGGCATTTGAAGAGGTTCAAGGAGGCAGTGAGAACCAGCATTACTTTTCCCTGCTGGCACCTTTGCTGTGGCAGCAAAACCTGGACGTTTGTCTTTTTTGTTCCGGAGGCTGCCGAAAGCGAAAAAAGGTGCTTTTGAGGATGGAGTCCGCAGGAAAGCAGAGAGGGCCAAATTGTCTGTGGCATTTGAAAGAGTTCCAGGAGGCAGTGAGAACCAGCATTACTTTTCCCCGCTGGCACCTTTGCTGTGGCAGCAAAAGCTGGACGTTTGTCTTTTTTGCTCCGGAGGTTGCCGAAAGCGAAAACAGGTGCTTTTGAGGATGGAGTCCGCAGGAAAGCAGAGAGGGCCGAATTGTCTGGGGCATTTGAAAGAGTTCCAGGAGGCAGTGAGAACCAGCATTACTTTTCCCCGCTGGCACCTTTGCTGTGGCAGCAAAAGCTGGACGTTTGTCTTTTTTGCTCCGGAGGCTGCCGAAAGCGAAAACAGGTGCTTTTGAGGATGGAGTCCGCAGGAAAGCAGAGAGGGCCAAATTGTCTGTGGCATTTGAAAGGGTTCCAGGAGGCAGTGAGAACCAGCATTACTTTTCCCCGCTGGCACCTTTGCTGTGGCAGCAAAAGCTGGACGTTTGTCTTTTTTGCTGCGGAGGTTGCCGAAAGCGAAAAAAGGTGCTTTTGAGGATGGAGTACGCAAGAAAACAGAGAGGTCCAAAATTTCTGAGGCATTTGAAAGAGTTCCAGAAGGCAGTGAGAACCAGCATTACTTTTCCCCGCTGGCACCTTTGCTGTGGCAGCAAAAGCTGGACGTTTGTCTTTTTACCACCGGAGTGCGCCGAAAGTGAAAAAAGGCGCTTTTGAGGATGGAGTCCGCAGGAAAGCAGAGAGGGCCAAATTGTCTATGGCATTTGAAAGGGTTCCAGGAGCAGTGAGAACCAGCATTACTTTTCCCCGCTGGCACCTTTGCTGTGGCAGCAAAAGCTGGACGTTTGTCTTTTTTGCTCCTGAGGTTGCCGAAAGCGAAAACAGGTGCTTTTGAGGATGGAGTCCGCAGGAAAGCAGAGAGGGCCAAATTGTCTGGGGCATTTGAAGAGTTTCCAGGAGGCAGTGAGAACCAGCATTACTTTTCCCCGCTGGCACCTTTGCTGTGGCAGCAAAAGCTGGACGTTTGTCTTTTTTGCTCCGGAGGCTGCCGAAAGCGAAAACAGGTGCTTTTGAGGATGGAGTCCGCAGGAAAGCAGAGAGGGCCAAATTGTCTGGGGCATTTGAAGAGGTTCCAGGAGGCAGTGAGAACCAGCAATACTTTTCCCCGCTGGCACCTTTGCTGTGGCAGAAAATGCTGGACGTTTGTCTTTTTTGCTCCTGAGTTAGCCAAAAGCGAAAAAAGGTGCTTTTGAGGATGGAGTCCACAGGAAAGCAGAGAGGGCCAAATTGTCTGTGGCATTTGAAAGGGTTCCAGGAGGCAGTGAGAACCAGCATTACTTTTCCCCGCTGGCACCTTTGCTGTGGCAGCAAAAGCTGGACGTTTGTCTTTTTTGCTCCGGAGAATGCCGAAAGCGAAAACAGGTGCTTTTGAGGATGGAGTCCGCAGGAAAGCAGAGAGGTCCAAATTGTCTGTGGCATTTGAAAGAGTTCCAGGAGGCAGTGAGAACCAGCATTACTTTTCCCCGCTGGCACCTTTGCTGTGGCAGCAAAAGCTGGACGTTTGTCTTTTTTGCTGCGGAGGTTGCCGAAAGCGAAAACAGGTGCTTTTGAGGATGGAGTCCGCAGGAAAGCAGAGAGGGCCAAATTGTCTGTCGCTTTTTAAGAGGTTCCAGGAGGCAGTGAGAACCAGCATTACTTTTCCCCGCTGGCACCTTTGCTGTGGCAGCAAAACCTGGACGTTTGTCTTTTTTGCTCCGGAGGTTGCCGAAATTGAAAAAAGGTGCTTTTGAGGATGGAGTCCGCAGGAAAGCAGAGAGGGCCAAATTGTCTGGGGCATTTGAAGGGGTTCCAGGAGGCAGTGAGGACCAGCATCACTTTTCCCCGCTGGCACCTTTGCTGTGGCAGCAAAAGCTGGACGTTTGTCTTTTTTGCTCCGGAGGTTGCCAAAAGCGAAAAAAGGTGCTTTTGAGGATGGAGTCCGCAGGAAAGCAGAGAGGGCCAAATTGTCTGGGGCATTTGAAGAGGTTCCAGGAGGCAGTGAGAACCAGCATTACTTTTCCCCGCTGGCACCTTTGCTGTGGCAGCAAAAGCTGGACGTTTGTCTTTTTTGCTCCGGAGGCTGCCGAAAGCGAAAACAGGTGCTTTTGAGGATGGAGTCCGCAGGAAAGCAGAGAGGGCCAAATTGTCTGTAGCATTTGAAAGAGTTCCAGGAGGCAGTGAGAACCAGCATTACTTTTCCCCGCTGGCACCTTTGCTGTGGCAGCAAAAGCTGGACGTTTGTCTTTTTTGCTCCGGAGGCTGCCGAAAGCGAAAACAGGTGCTTTTGAGGATGGAGTCCGCAGGAAAGCAGAGAGGGCCAAATTGTCTGGGGCATTTGAAGAGGTTCCAGGAGGCAGTGAGAACCAGCATTACTTTTCCCCACTGGCACCTTTGCTGTGGCAGCAAAAGCTGGAAGTTTGTCTTTTTTGCTCCGGAGGCTGCCGAAAGCGAAAACAGGTGCTTTTGAGGATGGAGTCCGCAGGAAAGCAGAGAGGGCCAAATTGTCTGTAGCATTTGAAAGAGTTCCAGGAGGCAGTGAGAACCAGCATTACTTTTCCCCGCTGGCACCTTTGCTGTGGCAGCAAAAGCTGGACGTTTGTCTTATTTGCTCCGGAGGCTGCCGAAAGCGAAAACAGGTGCTTTTGAGGATGGAGTCCGCAGGAAAGCAGAGAGGGCCAAATTGTCTGGGGCATTTGAAAGAGTTCCAGGAGGCAGTGAGAACCAGCATTACTTTTCCCCGCTGGCACCTTTGCTGTGGCAGCAAAAGCTGGACGTTTGTCTTTTTTGCTCCGGAGGCTGCCGAAAGCGAAAACAGGTGCTTTTGAGGATGGAGTCCGCAGGAAACCAGAGAGGGCCAAATTGTCTGGGGCATTTGAAAGGGTTCCAAGAGACAGTGAGAACCAGCATTACTTTTCCCCGCTGGCACCTTTGCTGTGGCAGCAAAAGCTGGACGTTTGTCTTTTTTGCTCCTGAGGTTGCCGAAAGCGAAAACAGGTGCTTTTGAGGATGGAGTCCGCAGGAAAGCAGAGAGGGCCAAATTGTCTGGGGCATTTGAAAGGGTTCCAGGAGGCACTGAGAACCAGCATTACTTTTCCCCGCTGGCACCTTTGCTGTGGCAGCAAAAGCTGGACGTTTGTCTTTTTACCACCGGAGGGCGCCGAAATTGAAAACAGGTGCTTTTGAGGATGGAGTCCGCAGGAAAGCAGAGAGGGCCAAATTGTCTGGGGGATTTGAAGGGGTTCCAGGAGGCAGTGAGAACCAGCATTCCTTTTCCCCGCTGGCACCTTTGCTGTGGCAGCAAAAGCTGGGCGTTTGTCTTTTTTGCTGCGGAGGTTGCCGAAAGCGAAAACAGGTGCTTTTGAGGATGGAGTCCGCAGGAAAGCAAAGAGGGCCAAATTGTCTGGGGCATTTGAAAGAGTTCCAGGAGGCAGTGAGAACCAGCATTACTTTTCCCCGCTGGCACCTTTGCTGTGGCAGCAAAAGCTGGACGTTTGTCTTTTTTGCTCCTGAGGCTGCCGAAAGCGAAAACAGGTGCTTTTGAGGATGGAGTCCGCAGGAAAGCAGAGAGGGCCAAATTGTCTGGGGCATTTGAAAGGGTTCCAGGAGGCAGTGAGAACCAGCATTACTTTTCCCCGCTGGCACCTTTGCTGTGGCAGCAAAAGCTGGACGTTTGTCTTTTTACCACCGGAGGGCGCCGAAATTGAAAACAGGTGCTTTTGAGGATGGAGTCCGCAGGAAAGCAGAGAGGGCCAAATTGTCTGGGGCATTGGAAGGGGTTCTAGGAGGCAGTGAGAACCAGCATTACTTTTCCCCGCTGGCACCTTTGCTGTGGCAGCAAAAGCTGGACGTTTGTCTTTTTTGCTCCGGAGGCTGCCGAAAGCGAAAACAGGTGCTTTTGAGGATGGAGTCCGCAGGAAAGCAGAGAGGGCCGAATTGTCTATGGCATTTGAAGAGGTTCCAGGAGGCAGTGAGAACCAGCAATACTTTTCCCCGCTGGCATCTTTGCTGTGGCAGAAAATGCTGGACGTTTGTCTTTTTTGCTCCTGAGTTAGCCAAAAGCGAAAAAAGGTGCTTTTGAGGATGGAGTCCACAGGAAAGCAGAGAGGGCCAAATTGTCTGTGGCATTTGAAAGGGTTCCAGGAGGCAGTGAGAACCAGCATTACTTTTCCCCGCTGGCACCTTTGCTGTGGCAGCAAAAGCTGGACGTTTGTCTTTTTTGCTCCGGAGAATGCCGAAAGCGAAAACAGGTGCTTTTGAGGATGGAGTCCGCAGGAAAGCAGAGAGGGCCAAATTGTCTGGGGCATTTGAAGAGGTTCCAGGAGGCAGTGAGAACCAGCATTACTTTTTCCCGCTGGCACCTTTGCTGTGGCAGCAAAAGCTGGACGTTTGTCTTTTTTGCTCCTGAGGTTGCCGAAAGCGTAAAAAGGTGCTTTTGAGGATGGAGTCCGCAGGAAAGCAGAGAGGGCCAAATTGTCTGTGGCATTTGAAGAGGTTCCAGGAGGCAGTGAGAACCAGCATTACTTTTCCCCACTGGCACCTTTGCTGTGGCAGCAAAAGATGGACGTTTGTCTTTTTTGCTCCGGAGGCTGCCAAAAGCGAAAAAAGGTGCTTTTGAGGATGGAGTCCGCAGGAAAGCAGAGAGGGCCAAATTGTCTGTGGCATTTGAAAGAGTTCCAGGAGGCAGTGAGAACCAGCATTACTTTTCCCCGCTGGCACCTTTGCTGTGGCAGCAAAAGGTGGACGTTTGTCTTTTTTGCTCCGGAGGCTGCTGAAAGCGAAAACAGGTGCTTTTGAGGATGGAATCCGCAGGAAAGCAGAGAGGGCCAAATTGTCTGGGGCATTTTAAGAGGTTCCAGGAGGCAATGAGGACCATCATCACTTTTCCCCGCTGGCACCTTTGCTGTGGCAGCAAAAGCTGGACGTTTGTCTTTTTTGCTCCGGAGGTTGCCGAAATTGAAAAAAGGTGCTTTTGAGGATGGAGTCCGCAGGAAAGCAGAGAGGGCCAAATTGTCTGGGGCATTTGAAGGGGTTCCAGGAGGCAGTGAGGACCAGCATCACTTTTCCCCGCTGGCACCTTTGCTGTGGCAGCACAACCTGGACGTTTGTCTTTTTTGCTCCGGAGGTTGCCAAAAGCGAAAAAAGGTGCTTTTGAGGATGGAGTCCGCAGGAAAGCAGAGAGGGCCAAATTGTCTGGGGCATTTGAAGAGGTTCCAGGAGGCAGTGAGAACGAGCATTACTTTTTCCCGCTGGCACCTTTGCTGTGGCAGCAAAAGCTGGACGTTTGTCTTTTTTGCTCCGGAGGCTGCCGAAAGCGAAAACAGGTGCTTTTGAGGATGGAGTCCGCAGGAAAGCAGAGAGGGCCAAATTGTTTGGGGCAGTTGAAGAGGTTCCAGGAGGCAATGAGGACCAGCATCACTTTTCCCCGCTGGCACCTTTGCTGCGGCAGCAAAAGCTGGACGTTTGTCTTTTTAACACCGGAGGTTGCCGAAATTGAAAAAAGGTGCTTTTGAGGATGGAGTCCGCAGGAAAGCAGAGAGGGCCAAATTGTCTGGGGCATTTGAAGGGGTTCCAGGAGGCAGTGAGGACCAGCATCACTTTTCCCCGCTGGCACCTTTGCTGTGGCAGCAAAACCTGGACGTTTGTCTTTTTTGCTCCGGAGGTTGCCAAAAGCGAAAAAAGGTGCTTTTGAGGATGGAGTCCGCAGGAAAGCAGAGAGGGCCAAATTGTCTGGGGCATTTGAAGGGGTTCCAGGAGGCAGTGAGAACCAGCATTACTTTTCCCCACTGGCACCTTTGCTGTGGCAGCAAAAGCTGGACGTTTGTCTTTTTTGCTCCTGAGGCTGCCGAAATCGAAAACAGGTGCTTTTGAGGATGGAGTCCGCAGGAAAGCAGAGAGGGCCAAATTGTCTCTGGCATTTGAACGAGTTCCAGGAGGCAGTGAGAACCAGCATTACTTTTCCCCGCTGGCACCTTTGCTGTGGCAGCAAAAGCTGGACGTTTGTCTTTTTTGCTCCGGAGGCTGCCGAAAGCGAAAACAGGTGCTTTTGAGGATGGAGTCCGCAGGAAAGCAGAGAGGGCCAAATTGTCTGGGGCATTTGAAAGGGTTCCAAGAGACAGTGAGAACCAGCATTACTTTTCCCCGCTGGCACCTTTGCTGTGGCAGCAAAAGCTGGACGTTTGTCTTTTTTGCTCCGGAGGCTGCCGAAAGCGAAAAAAGGTGCTTTTGAGGATGGAGTCCGCAGGAAAGCAGAGAGGGCCAAATTGTCTGGGGCATTTGAAAGGGTTCCAGGAGGCAGTGAGAACCAGCATCACTTTTCCCCGCTGGCACCTTTGCTGTGGCAGCAAAAGCTGGACATTTGTCTTTTTTGCTCCGGAGGCTGCCGAAAGAGAAAACAGGTGCTTTTGAGGATGGAGTCCGCAGGAAAGCAGAGAGGGCCAAATTGTCTGTGGCATTTGAAGAGGTTCCAGGAGGCAGTGAGGACCATGATCACTTTTCCCTGCTGGCACCTTTGCTGTGGCAGCAAAAGCTGGACGTTTGTCTTTTTTGCTCCGGAGGCTGCCGAAAGCGAAAACAGATGCTTTTGAGGATGGAGTCCGCAGGAAAGCAGAGAGGGCCAAATTGTCTGTGGCATTTGAAAGGGTTCCAGGAGGCAGTGAGAACCAGCATTACTTTTCCCCGCTGGCACCTTTGCTGTGGCAGCAAAAGCTGGACGTTTGTCTTTTTTGCTGCAGACGTTGCGAAAGCGAAAACAGGTGCTTTTGAGGATGGAGTCCGCAGGAAAGCAGAGAGTGCCAAATTGTCTGTGGCATTTGAAGAGGTTCCAGGAGGCACGGAGAACCAGCATTACTTTTCCCCGCTGGCACCTTTGCTGTGGCAGCAAAAGCTGGACGTTTGTCTTTTTTGCTCCGGAGGTTGCCGAAAGCGAAAAAAGGTGCTTTTGAGGATGGAGTCTGCAGGAAAGCAGAGAGGTCCAAATTGTCTGGGGCATTTGAAAGGGTTCCACGAGGCAGTGAGGACCAGCATTACTTTTTCCCGCTGGCACCTTTGCTGTGGCAGCAAAAGCTGGACGTTTGTCTTTTTTGCTCCGGAGGCTGCCGAAAGCGAAAACAGGTGCTTTTGAGGATGGAGTCCGCAGGAAAGCAGAGAGTGCCAAATTGTCTGTGGCATTTGAAGAGGTTCCAGGAGTCAAGAGGACCAGCATTAATTTACCCCGCTGGAACCTTTGCTGTGGCAGCAAAAGCTGGACGTTTGTCTTTTTTGCTCCGGAGGCTGCCGAAAGCGAAAACAGGTGCTTTTGAGGATGGAGTCCGCAGGAAAGCAGAAAGGGCCAAATTGTCTGTGGCATTTGAAGAGGTTCCAGGAAGTAATGAGGACCAGCATTACTTTTCCCTGCTGGCACCTTTGCTGTGGCAGCAAAAGCTGGACGTTTGTCTTTTTTGCTCCGGAGGCTGACGAAAGCAAAAACAGGTGCTTTTGAGGATGGAGTCCGCAGGAAAGCAGAGAGGGCCAAATTGTCTGGGGCATTTGAAAGAGCTACAGGAGGCAGTGAGAACCAGCATTACTTTTCCCCGCTGGCACCTTTGCTGTGGCAGCAAAAGCTGGACGTTTGTCTTTTTTGCTCCGGAGGCTGACGAAAGCTAAAAAAGGTGCTTTTGAGGATGGAGTCCGCAGGAAAGCAGAGAGGGCCAAATTGTCTGTGGCATTTGAAGGGGTTCCAGGAGGCAGTGAGGACCAGCATCACTTTTCCGCACTGGCACCTTTGCTGTGGCAGCAAAAGCTGGACGTTTGTCTTTTTTGCTCCGGAGGCTGC
Source organism: Vanellus vanellus (assembly GCF_965231255.1). Lineage (NCBI taxonomy): Eukaryota > Metazoa > Chordata > Aves > Charadriiformes > Charadriidae > Vanellus > Vanellus vanellus. The sequence continues at coordinate 15,718 of NW_028128277.1, forward strand.
CGAAAGCGAAAACAGGTGCTTTTGAGGATGGAGTCCGCAGGAAAGCAGAGAGGGCCGAATTGTCTGGGGCATTTGAAAGAGTTCCAGGAGGCAGTGAGAACCAGCATTACTTTTCCCCGCTGGCACTTTTGCTGTGGCAGCAAAACCTGGACGTTTCTCTTTTTACCACCGGAGGGCGCCGAAATTGAAAAAAGGTGCTTTTGAGGATAGAATCCGCAGGAAAGCAGAGAGGGCCAAATTGTCTGTGGCATTTGAAAGAGTTCCAGGAGGCAGTGAGGACCAGCATTACTTTTCCCCGCTGGCACCTTTGCTGTGGCAGCAAAAGCTGGACGTTTGTCTTTTTTGCTCCGGAGGCTGCCGAAAGCGAAAACAGGTGCTTTTGAGGATGGAGTCCGCAGGAAAGCAGAGAGGGCCAAATTGTCTGTGGCATTTGAAGAGGTTCTAGGAGGCAGTGAGAACCAGCATCACTTTTCCCAGCTGGCACCTTTGCTGTGGCAGCAAAAGCTGGACATTTGTCTTTTTTGCTCCGGAGAATGCCGAAAGCGAAAAAAGGTGCTTTTGAGGATGGAGTCCGCAGGAAAGCAGAGAGGGCCAAATTGTCTGGGGCATTTGAAGAGGTTCCAGGAGGCAGTGAGGACCAGCATCACTTTTCCCTGCTGGCACCTTTGCTGTGGCAGCAAAAGCTGGACGTTTGTCTTTTTTGCTCCGGAGGTTGCCGAAAGCGAAAACAGGTGCTTTTGAGGATGGAGTCCGCAGGAAAGCAGAGAGGGCCGAATTGTCTGGGGCATTTGAAAGGGTTCCAAGAGACAGTGAGAACCAGCATTACTTTTCCCCGCTGGCACCTTTGCTGTGGCAGCAAAAGCTGGACGTTTGTCTTTTTTGCTCCGGAGGCTGCCGAAAGCGAAAACAGGTGCTTTTGAGGATGGAGTCCGCAGGAAAGCAGAGAGGGCCGAATTGTCTGTGGCATTTGAAAGAGTTCCAGGAGGCAGTGAGAACCAGCATTACTTTTCCCCGCTGGCACTTTTGCTGTGGCAGCAAAAGCTGGACGTTTTTCTTTTTACCACCGGAGGGCGCCGAAATTGAAAAAAGGTGCTTTTGAGGATAGAGTCCGCAGGAAAGCAGAGAGGGCCAAATTGTCTGGGGCATTTGAAGAGGTTCCAGGAGGCAGTGAGAACCAGCATTACTTTTCCCCGCTGGCACCTTTGCTGTGGCAGCAAAAGCTGGACATTTTTCTTTTTTTCTCCGGAGGTTGCTGAAAGCGAAAACAGGTGCTTTTGAGGATGGAGTCTGCAGGAAAGCAGAGAGGGCCAAATTGTCTGGGGCATTTGAAAGGGTTCCAAGAGACAGTGAGAACCAGCATTACTTTTCCCCGCTGGCACCTTTGCTGTGGCAGCAAAAGCTGGACGTTTGTCTTTTTTGCTCCGGAGGCTGCCGAAAGCGAAAAAAGGTGCTTTTGAGGATGGAGTCCGCAGGAAAGCAGAGAGGGCCAAATTGTCTGTGGCATTTGAAAGGGTTCCAGGAGGCAGTGAGAACCAGCATTACTTTTCCCTGCTGGCACCTTTGCTGTGGCAGCAAAAGCTGGACGTTTGTCTTTTTTGCTCCGGAGGTTGCCGAAAACGAAAACAGGTGCTTTTGAGGATGGAGTCCGCAGGAAAGCAGAGAGGGCCAAATTGTCTGGGGCATTTGAAGAGGTTCCAGGAGGCAATGAGGACCAGCATCACTTTTCCCCTCTGGCACCTTTGCTGTGGCAGCAAAAGCTGGACGTTTGTCTTTTTTGCTCCGGAGGCTGCCGAAAGCGAAAACAGGTGCTTTTGAGGATGAAGTCCGCAGGAAAGCAGAGAGGGCCAAATTGTCTGTGGCATTTGAAGAGGTTCCAGGAAGTAATGAAGACCAGCATCACTTTTCCCTGCTGGCACCTTTGCTGTGGCAGCAAAAGCTGGACGTTTGTCTTTTTTGCTCCAGAGGCTGACGAAAGCAAAAACAGGTGCTTTTGAGTATGGAGTCTGCAGGAAAGCAGAGAGGGCCAAATTGTCTGGGGCATTTGAAAGAGCTACAGGAGGCAGTGAGAACCAGCATTACTTTTCCCCGCTGGCACCTTTGCTGTGGCAGCAAAAGCTGGACGTTTGTCTTTTTTGCTCCGGAGGCTGCCGAAAGCGAAAAAAGGTGCTTTTGAGGATGGAGTCCGCAGGAAAGCAGAGAGGGCCAAATTGTCTGTGGCATTTGAAGAGGTTCCAGGAGGCAATGAGGACCAGCATTACTTTTCCCCGCTGGCACCTTTGCTGTGGCACCAAAACCTGAACGTTTGTCTTTTTTGCTCCGGAGGTTGCCGAAAGCGAAAAAAAGTGCTTTTGAGGATGGAGTCTGCAGGAAAGCAGAGAGGGCCAAATTGTCTGGGGCATTTGAAAGAGCTACAGGAGGCAGTGAGAACCAGCATTACTTTTCCCCGCTGGCACCTTTGCTGTGGCAGCAAAAGCTGGACGTTTGTCTTTTTTGCTCCGGAGGCTGCCGAAAGCGAAAAAAGGTGCTTTTGAGGATGGAGTCCGCAGGAAAGCAGAGAGGGCCAAATTGTCTGTGGCATTTGAAGAGGTTCCAGGAGGCAATGAGGACCAGCATTACTTTTCCCCGCTGGCACCTTTGCTGTGGCAGCAAAAGCTGGACGTTTGTCTTTTTTGCTCCGGAGGTTGCCGAAAGCGAAAAAAAGTGCTTTTGAGGATGGAGTCCGCAGGAAAGCAGAGAGGGCCAAATTGTCTGTGGCATTTGAAGAGGTTCCAGGAGGCCATGAGGACCAGCATTACTTTTCCCCGCTGGCACCTTTGCTGTGGCAGCAAAAGCTGGACGTTTGTCTTTTTTGCTCCGGAGGCTGCCGAAAGCGAAAACAGGTGCTTTTGAGGATGGAGTCCGCAGGAAAGCAGAGAGGGCCAAATTGTCTGTGGCATTTGAAGAGGTTCTAGGAGGCAGTGACAACCACCATCACTTTTCCCCGCTGGCACCTTTGCTGTGGACGCAAAAGCTGGACATTTGTCTTTTTTGCTCCGGAGGCTGCCGAAAGAGAAAACAGGTGCTTTTGAGGATGGAGTCCGCAGGAAAGCAGAGAGGGCCAAATTGTCTGTGGCATTTGAAGAGGTTCCAGGAGGCAGTGAGGACCAGCATCACTTTTCCCTGCTGGCACCTTTGCTGTGGCAGCAAAAGCTGGACGTTTGTCTTTTTTGCTCCGGAGGCTGCCGAAAGCGAAAACAGATGCTTTTGAGGATGGAGTCCGCAGGAAAGCAGAGAGGGCCAAATTGTCTGGGGCATTTGAAAGGGTTCCACGAGGCAGTGAGTACCAGCATTACTTTTTCCCGCTGGCACCTTTGCTGTGGCAGCAAAACGTGGACGTTTGTCTTTTTTGCTGCAGAGGTTGCGAAAGCAAAAACAGGTGCTTTTGAGGATGGAGTCCGCAGGAAAGCAGAGAGTGCCAAATTGTCTGTGGCATTTGAAGAGGTTCCAGGAGGCACGGAGAACCAGCATTACTTTTCCCCGCTGGCACCTTTGCTGTGGCAGCAAAAGCTGGACGTTTGTCTTTTTTGCTCCGGAGGTTGCCGAAAGCGAAAACAGGTGCTTTTGAGGATGGAGTCTGCAGGAAAGCAGAGAGGGCCAAATTGTCTGGGGCATTTGAAAGGGTTCCACGAGGCAGTGAGTACCAGCATTACTTTTTCCCGCTGGCACCTTTGCTGTGGCAGCAAAAGCTGGACGTTTGTCTTTTTTGCTCCGGAGGCTGCCGAAAGCGAAAACAGGTGCTTTTGAGGATGGAGTCCGCAGGAAAGCAGAGAGGGCCAAATTGTCTGGGGCATTTGAAGAGGTTCCAGGAGGCAGTGAGAACCAGCATTACTTTTCCCCGCTGGCACCTTTGCTGTGGCAGCAAAAGCTGGACGTTTGTCTTTTTTGCTCCGGAGGTTGCTGAAAGCGAAAAAAGGTGCTTTTGAGGATGGAGTCCGCAGGAAAGCAGAGAGGGCCAAATTGTCTGGGGCATTTGAAGAGGTTCCAGGAGGCAATGAGGACCAGCATTAATTTACCCCGCTGGCACCTTTGCTGTGGCAGCAAAAGCTGGACGTTTGTCTTTTTTGCTCCGGAGGCTGCCGAAAGCGAAAACAGGTGCTTTTGAGGATGGAGTCCGCAGGAAAGCAGAAAGGGCCAAATTGTCTGTGGCATTTGAAGAGGTTCCAGGAAGTAATGAGGACCAGCATTACTTTTCCCTGCTGGCACCTTTGCTGTGGCAGCAAAAGCTGGACGTTTGTCTTTTTTGCTCCGGAGGCTGACGAAAGCAAAAACAGGTGCTTTTGAGGATGGAGTCCGCAGGAAAGCAGAGAGGGCCAAATTGTCTGGGGCATTTGAAAGAGCTACAGGAGGCAGTGAGAACCAGCATTACTTTTCCCCGCTGGCACCTTTGCTGTAGCAGCAAAAGCTGGACGTTTGTCTTTTTTGCTCCGGAGGCTGACGAAAGCTAAAAAAGGTGCTTTTGAGGATGGAGTCCGCAGGAAAGCAGAGAGGGCCAAATTGTCTGTGGCATTTGAAGGGGTTCCAGGAGGCAGTGAGGACCAGCATTACTTTTCCGCACTGGCACCTTTGCTGTGGCAGCAAAAGCTGGACGTTTGTCTTTTTTGCTCCGGAGGCTGCCGAAAGCGAAAAAAGGTGCTTTTGAGGATGGAGTCCGCAGGAAAGCAGAGAGGGCCAAATTGTCTGTGGCATTTGAAGAGGTTCCAGGAGACAATGAGGACCAGCATTACTTTTCCCCGCTGGCACCTTTGCTGTGGCACCAAAACCTGGACGTTTGTCTTTTTTGCTCCGGAGGTTGCCGAAAGCGAAAACAGGTGCTTTTGAGGATAGAGTCCGCAGGAAAGCAGAGAGGGCCGAATTGTCTGGGGCATTTGAAAGGGTTCCAAGAGACAGTGAGAACCAGCATTACTTTTCCCCGCTGGCACCTTTGCTGTGGCAGCAAAAGCTGGACGTTTGTCTTTTTTGCTCCGGAGGCTGCCGAAAGCGAAAACAGGTGCTTTTGAGGATGGAGTCCGCAGGAAAGCAGAGAGGGCCGAATTGTCTGGGGCATTTGAAAGAGTTCCAGGAGGCAGTGAGAACCAGCATTACTTTTCCCCGCTGGCACTTTTGCTGTGGCAGCAAAAGCTGGACGTTTGTCTTTTTACCACCGGAGGGCGCCGAAATTGAAAAAAGGTGCTTTTGAGGATAGAGTCCGCAGGAAAGCAGAGAGGGCCAAATTGTCTGTGGCATTTGAAAGAGTTCCAGGAGGCAGTGAGAACCAGCATTATTTTTCCCTGCTGGCACCTTTGCTGTGGCAGCAAAACCTGGACGTTTTTCTTTTTTGCTCCGGAGGTTGCCGAAAGCGAAAACAGGTGCTTTTGAGTATGGAGTCCGCAGGAAAGCAGAGAGGGCCAAATTGTCTGTGGCATTTGAAGAGGTTCCAGGAGGCAGTGAGAACCAGCATTACTTTTCCCCGCTGGCCCCGTTGCTGTGGCAGCAAAAGCTGGACGTTTGTCTTTTTTGCTCCGGAGGTTGCCGAAAGCGAAAACAGGTGCTTTTGAGTATGTAGACTGCAGGAAAGCAGAGAGGGCCAAATTGTCTGGGGCATTTGAAAGGGTTCCAAGAGACAGTGAGAACCAGCATTACTTTTCCCCGCTGGCACCTTTGCTGTGGCAGCAAAAGCTGGACGTTTGTCTTTTTTGCTCCGGAGGTTGCCAAAAGCGAAAACAGGTGCTTTTGAGGATGGAGTCCGCAGGAAAGCAGAGAGGGCCAAATTGTCTGGGGCATTTGAAAGGGTTCCACGAGGCAGTGAGTACCAGCATTACTTTTCCCCGCTGACACCTTTGCTGTGGCAGCAAAAGCTGGACGTTTGTCTTTTTTGCTCCGGAGGTTGCCGAAAGCGAAAAAAGGTGCTTTTGAGGATGGAGTCCGCAGGAAAGCAGAGAGGGCCAAATTGTCTGTGGCATTTGAAGAGGTTCCAGGAGGCAATGAGGACCAGCATTACTTTTCCCCGCTGGCACCTTTGCTGTGGCAGCAAAAGCTGGACGTTTGTCTTTTTTGCTCCGGAGGCTGCCGAAAGCGAAAACAGGTGCTTTTGAGGATGGAGTCCGCAGGAAAGCAGAGAGGGCCAAATTGTCTGTGGCATTTGAAGAGGTTCTAGGAGGCAGTGAGAACCAGCATCTCTTTTCCCAGCTGGCACCTTTGCTGTGGCAGCAAAAGCTGGACATTTGTCTTTTTTGCTCCGGAGAATGCCGAAAGCGAAAAAAGGTGCTTTTGAGGATGGAGTCCGCAGGAAAGCAGAGAGGGCCAAATTGTCTGGGGCATTTGAAGAGGTTCCAGGAGGCAGTGAGGACCAGCATCACTTTTCCCTGCTGGCACCTTTGCTGTGGCAGCAAAAGCTGGACGTTTGTCTTTTTTGCTCCGGAGGTTGCCGAAAGTGAAAACAGGTGCTTTTGAGGATGGAGTCCGCAGGAAAGCAGAGAGGGCCGAATTGTCTGGGGCATTTGAAAGGGTTCCAAGAGACAGTGAGAACCAGCATTACTTTTCCCCGCTGGCACCTTTGCTGTGGCAGCAAAAGCTGGACGTTTGTCTTTTTTGCTCCGGAGGCTGCCGAAAGCGAAAACAGGTGCTTTTGAGGATGGAGTCCGCAGGAAAGCAGAGAGGGCCGAATTGTCTGGGGCATTTGAAAGAGTTCCAGGAGGCAGTGAGAACCAGCATTACTTTTCCCCGCTGGCACTTTTGCTGTGGCAGCAAAAGCTGGACGTTTGTCTTTTTACCACCGGAGGGCGCCGAAATTGAAAAAAGGTGCTTTTGAGGATAGAGTCCGCAGGAAAGCAGAGAGTGCCAAATTGTCTGTGGCATTTGAAAGAGTTCCAGGAGGCAGTGAGAACCAGCATTACTTTTCCCCGCTGGCACCTTTGCTGTGGCAGCAAAACCTGGACGTTTGTCTTTTTTGCTCCGGAGGTTGCCGAAAGCGAAAACAGGTGCTTTTGAGTATGGAGTCCGCAGGAAAGCAGAGAGGGCCAAATTGTCTGGGGCATTTGAAGAGGTTCCAGGAGGCAGTGAGAACCAGCATTACTTTTCCCCGCTGGCCCCGTTGCTGTGGCATCAAAAGCTGGACGTTTGTCTTTTTTGCTCCGGAGGTTGCCGAAAGCGAAAACAGGTGCTTTTGAGGATGTAGACTGCAGGAAAGCAGAGAGGGCCAAATTGTCTGGGGCATTTGAAAGGGTTCCAAGAGACAGTGAGAACCAGCATTACTTTTCCCTGCTGGCACCTTTGCTGTGGCAGCAAAAGCTGGACGTTTGTCTTTTTTGCTCCGGAGGTTGCCAAAAGCGAAAACAGGTGCTTTTGAGGATGGAGTCCGCAGGAAAGCAGAGAGGGCCAAATTGTCTGGGGCATTTGAAAGGGTTCCACGAGGCAGTGAGTACCAGCATTACTTTTTCCCGCTGGCACCTTTGCTGTGGCAGCAAAACCTGGACGTTTGTCTTTTTTGCTGCAGAGGTTGCCGAAAGCGAAAACAGGTGCTTTTGAGGATGGAGTCTGCAGGAAAGCAGAGAGGGCCAAATTGTCTGGGGCATTTGAAAGGGTTTCACGAGGCAGTGAGTACCAGCATTACTTTTTCCCGCTGGCACCTTTGCTGTGGCAGCAAAACCTGGACGTTTGTCTTTTTTGCTCCGGAGGCTGCCGAAAGCGAAAACAGGTGCTTTTGAGGATAAAGTCCGCAGGAAAGCAGAGAGTGCCAAATTGTCTGTGGCATTTGAAGAGGTTCCAGGAGGCAGTGAGAACCAGCATTACTTTTCCCCGCTGGCACCTTTGCTGTGGCAGCAAAAGCTGGACGTTTCTCTTTTTTGCTCCGGAGGTTGCCGAAAGCGAAAAAAGGTGCTTTTGAGGATGGAGTCCGCAGGAAAGCAGAGAGGGCCAAATTGTCTGGGGCATTTGAAGAGGTTCCAGGAGGCAATGAGGACCAGCATTACTCTTCCCCGCTGGCACCTTTGCTGTGGCAGCAAAAGCTGGACGTTTGTCTTTTTTGCTCCGGAGGCTGCCGAAAGCGAAAACAGGTGCTTTTGAGGATGGAGTCCGCAGGAAAACAGAGAGGGCCAAATTGTCTGTAGCATTTGAAGAGGTTCTAGGAGGCAGTGAGAACCACCATCACTTTTCCCCGCTGGCACCTTTGCTGTGGACGCAAAAGCTGGACATTTGTCTTTTTTGCTCCGGAGGCTGACGAAAGCGAAAACAGGTGCTTTTGAGGATGGAGTCCGCAGGAAAGCAGAGAGGGCCAAATTGTCTGTGGCATTTGAAGAGGTTCCAGGAGGCAGTGAGGACCAGCATCACTTTTCCCTGCTGGCACCTTTGCTGTGGCAGCAAAAGCTGGACGTTTGTCTTTTTTGCTCCGGAGGCTGCCGAAAGCGAAAACAGATGCTTTTGAGGATGGAGTCCGCAGGAAAGCAGAGAGGGCCAAATTGTCTGTGGCATTTGAAAGGGTTCCAGGAGGCAGTGAGAACCAGCATTACTTTTCCCCGCTGGCACCTTTGCTGTGGCAGCAAAAGCTGGACGTTTGTCTTTTTTGCTCCGGATGTTGCCAAAAGCGAAAACAGGTGCTTTTGAGGATGGAGTCCGCAGGAAAGCAGAGAGGGCCAAATTGTCTGTGGCATTTGAAGAGGTTCCAGGAGGCACGGAGAACCAGCATTACTTTTCCCCGCTGGCACCTTTGCTGTGGCAGCAAAAGCTGGACGTTTGTCTTTTTTGCTCCGGAGGTTGCCGAAAGCGAAAAAAGGTGCTTTTGAGGATGGAGTCTGCAGGAAAGCAGAGAGGGCCAAATTGTCTGGGGTATTTGAAAGGGTTCAACGAGGCAGTGAGTACCAGCATTACTTTTTCCCGCTGGCACCTTTGCTGTGGCAGCAAAAGCTGTACGTTTGTCTTTTTTGCTCCGGAGGCTGCCGAAAGCGAAAACAGGTGCTTTTGAGGATGGAGTCCGCAGGAAAGCAGAGAGTGCCAAATTGTCTGTGGCATTTGAAGAGGTTCCAGGAAGCAGTGAGAACCCGCATTACTTTTCCCCGCTGGCACCTTTGCTGTGGCAGCAAAAGCTGGACGTTTGTCTTTTTTGCTCCGGAGGTTGCCGAAAGCGAAAACAGGTGCTTTTGAGGATGGAGTCCGCAGGAAAGCAGAGAGGGCCAAATTGTCTGGGGCATTTGAAGAGGTTCCAGGAGGCAATGAGGACCAGCATTAATTTACCCCGCTGGCACCTTTGCTGTGGCAGCAAAAGCTGGACGTT